>NW_016107479.1:2982419-3039030 GCF_001604975.1 Cebus imitator | reverse complement strand
AGAGACGGGGTTTCACCATGTTGACCAGGATGGTCTCGATCTCTTGGCCTTGTGATCCACCCGCCTCGGCCTCCCAAAGTGCTGGGATTACAGGCGTGAGCCACTGCGCCTGGCTTACATAGTTTTTCTAATTGTGAATGACATTAATAGATGCTAATCTTTGTCTTTATTTAAGTAGATAGTGGACTAGTCAGAATACTTACATTCATGTGAACCATTATTATTTGATTCTGAGAACTGGTGCAATACTTTCAAATTTAACATAAAATTTTGGTGACTGACTGCATGACTGTTTTTAAATGAATGATTTTATTTGCCAATTACAGATTTATCACACATATCTTGCATTGTTTTTTGTTCTGTAGTAAAAACTTTCCTGTTATTTACTAGCTTCTAATAACTGGGAGCTACATATCTAGTTTTTTTTTTGTTTGGAAATACTTGATGCCCAGGGATATTGAAGCCAATTCTCTTTTCCATGTAATGGAGCACAGAAAAAACATGGAAAAACAAAGCCCCAGATCTTCATTCTAAATGATTCATACTTCTCTCCTATGATACTTTAGCCAGAGCAGGAAAAAAGTAGAATAAGTGTACTCATTTGTGTCTTCTTTCTTTTTACTGCAAATGCACACTAAAAACAAATAAATTGAGTGAATAGATAAATGTGTGTAGGAGGAGGAAAAGGAAGTAGAAACAAAGCACCTAGAGTATCCTCCGACAAAATAAGTCCCTGATGAATTGTTGGCTGATCACATTTTCCTCCTGTCTTTTGGGAAAAAGAGATCCCTAGAAAACATGCTTCCACAAACCAAGCTATTCCTTTTTTTTTTTTTTTTCTGGGTGTAATATTTTTCTTACTGATGTTAAATATAAAGCTTCAATTATATTTTATACTGTCAAATTAAATATTATGGTATATTAGTGTATTTGCATAGCCCAGAAGAAAATTGCTGCTCTTCTTTACATGTGCATCTCCTTTTGAAAGCAAATATTTATAGAATGACAAGGCTGAATGTGATAGCTTCTTTACTCTTCAAAAATTGACAGTTTTTCGAATGGAAATGACCATGAAGTTTCATCATCGATGCTTAGTAAACAGGAGAAGAAAGCTTTCCTGATATGAGATTTATCTTTAAAATTTCTCTTTGAGTAGGCATGGAGCAGTATGTCATAGGACAGCAATGTTAGATCACATCATCCTGCTCAGAAACCTTGAATGACTTCCAGAGTAAAGTGCTAGCTTTTTAGCATGTCATTGATATTCCTTTAAGACCTAGACTTCTTTTTCTCCACAGCTTTAACTACTTTATCCATTACTTGTTTCTACACTGATAGTGCAAATAGCTGCCAATCTTTAAGCCCAAAGCATAGTTGAATAACACTGTGCCAAAGCTTAATCTAAAATGCACACTCACAGCCTCATTTTTTAGCTCAAATCTGGATTAGACTAAATGAGGTTAGTGTGGAAAAATAATTTTCTTAGCTAATAAAAGAGAGACTATGACCAGCTGCTCTTTCCTCATTTTAACTAGTGGAATTTGAAAATTGACAGCACAAGAATATTTCAGTCCTGTATAAAATCAAGGCTCTATAACATAAATAAAACTCATATTTCAAAAGTAGCTACATATCACTAGATTTCTGTTATAACACTGAAGTTATTCTTTCAAAAATATAATTTCCAAATACACATTCTTGGAAATTGAGAATCAATGTATTCTTAATTTCATGAATTTCTATTTTTTGAAATTAAAGTTCTAATAATGTTTATGATTTTCATCCCTCCATCACTTGTAATTGTTTCATATGAAACTCTCATATAATCGCTGTTCACGTATTTTGGTATAATTATTCCCCTAAATGACGTCATCAGCCCTAACTAGCTGAAAAAAATATTGTTTCTTCACGGTAAGCTTAAGAACAAAATATATTTCCAATTAAGAAAAAAAACCTTCTAGAAGAAAATTATTTGTGTGTGTGTGTGTGTGTGTGTGTGTATGTTTTACTTAAAGGAACTTTTTAGAAGCCTCATACTGAGGAATCCTCTGTGCAACTTAATGACTCATAGGTAACTCCAAGGAATTAGATGCTATTATATCATTTGTATGAATAAGATTTATAATGCTTGAGTACAGTTATAGTTAATTATGATTCATGTAGATTTGTGGATTATCTCTGGCTTTTCTTCTTAAAAGAGACAATATTAATTTCTATTTTTAAATTAACCTATATTTTCTGAACAAAGTTTCTAGGCTCTTGCAACTACACATTTTACAAAGTTTAGTAACTTTTTGATACAAAACTTTTTGACATGAAGGAATTTGACATTGCCTTAGAAACCCAACATAGGAGAGAGAAAATTATTGGTTTTCCATACAAAAGTGAGAGCTTTTTAACATTAAGATGTTGATTTCATCTGTTTACTAAAAGCTGAATTGGCTAGCTCACTTCTGAAAATGGTAACTTTAGCTCATAAACTGTAAGAAACATTGAACTATTTTTCTTTACATTGGCTTATAGGAAATGTTGATCAAAATCTGCACTTTATATATTGATTAAGGAGTTAAAATCCCATTGTAAAGAGTTCATGTGTTATATCACAGATGGACATGCAAGCATCATGGTGTGGGACTAAGGGTGTTACAGAATACTCAACAATGTAATTGAACCTTGAAGAAATAGTAGGTTCTAAGAAAAAAAGATAAAATAAAACGTGTTTCAAGCAGAAAAAATGATAATGAACAATGTCTTAGATTTGTTAAAAAGCTCTTTGTGAGCTATTTTTGTCATATAGTACTAAGTACAGGGCAGATTCTCACATTATTATTTTTGACATGAACAATTGGGGTCATAGTTACATATACACTGGTATGATTTGGCTGTGTTCCCACCAAACCTCGTCTTGAACTGTAATTCCAATTCCTACTTGTCATGGAAGAGACCTAATGGGAGGTAACTGAATCATGGGGCTGTCACCTCCAAGCTGTTCTTGTGCTAGGAAGTTCTCACAAGATCCGATGGTTCAATAACAGGCTTTCCCTCGCTTCACTCTGCACTTCTCTTTGCTGCCACCACGTGAAGAAGGGCATGTTTGCTTCCACCTCTGTCACGATTGTTAAGTTTCCTGAGGCCTTCCTAGCCCTGTGGAACTGGGAGTCAATTAAACTTTTTTTCCTTTATAAGTTACCCAGTCTAGGGTATGTCTTTATTAGCAGCATGAGAACAGACTAATACATACACAAAGCAGTGTTTTAAGAAGATTAATCAGGTAACAATGTTCATGATAATTTCAATCCGAAGAGCAGGCTGAGGGTCAAAGAGAGTACTTTTTAAATAAATAATCTAAGCATAAAACAATGATGATATAATTATGACATAAAAAGTGGCAGCAGAAACAGAGATCAACACAGTGATTCAAGTTGCAATTTAAAGAATTGGAAGAACTTGGTGACTCATTCACTGTGGGCTGCAAGTTTTAGCTTAAATGCCTAGACAAATTGTTGTTTGAACAGAAGGCAGGAGGTTAAAGTGAAAACTATATGGACAAGAGAGCTTGTTAGAAAATAAACTTTTAACAAATGGTGAAAAGGTCGTCAGAAGATTTAAGCTGTAGATGTTCCAAAAATGATAGCAAAAAGACTTGATAATATTGGTGTACAGATAATAAAATCTTTAATAAAACTCATTACCTTATATGGTCTTAAGTATTTATCCAGTTCTTTAATTTTTTAATTTAGTGTTATGTAAGTGCTTCCCAATTTCAGGCCCTGTTTATATGTGTATAAGATATATAAATTAAATTAAAAGATAGTTTATAATCCTATAATTTTGCTTAAATATCTCATTTTTCCCTTAGATATTACTTTTCTCCAAAATATTTTGGGTTTTATCCTTTCTAATTTCTGTTCCTTTAAAACATTATGTTCTGGAGCAAATTTTTAGAACTTTCCAGACTGAACAGCTTGCAACTCATATTTAGAGAAATATTTGTTAATCCTCTGGGTTACTAAATGACTTTTCTGCTCTCGTAATTCTTAGAAAACATGTGTTCCTTCCACTTATCTATCTTTGATACCATGAGTTCTTTAGGTAAATAGGGCCTTTTGAAGGAAATTTGGCAAATAGAAAAATATGCATAGAAAATAAAATGTTAATTATTGCCACAAACATGCTTGAAAATATTTGTAGTATTTTTTTATTTGTGTGAATGTAGCTGTGTTTGTATATGTGTGGATTGGAGTTTTGCAGTATATTTTGTGTACTCACATTTTCAATTAATCTTGTAAATTTGTGATATTTAACTAATAATCCTTGAAGACAAGATTTATAACTGTGGCTTAAATAACCACATTACTCAATTTCCCTGCTCCATTTGTATTTCTTTCTGAGGCTGCTTCTATAGCATCTATTGAGAAGACAATGAGTGAATTGACCTAGAAACCCTGGTGGATATTAATTTGCCCTGAAAGTAGATAATCACAACTGCAACACTGAGCCATTTTTTTCTTCCTCCCTCCCTCCCTCCCTCCCTCCTTTCCTTCCTTCCTTCCTTCCTTCCTTCCTTCCTTCCTTCCTTCCTTCTTTCCTTCATTCCTTCCTCCCTCCGTTCCTCTCTTTCTTCCTTTTTCTTTTTTGAAATAGGGTGTCACTCTGTCAGCCAGGCTGGAATGCAGTAGTGTGATCATAGCTCATTGTAGCCTCTAATTCCCGGGCTTAAGGAATTCTCTCTTCTAAGCCTCCTCAGTAGCTGGGACTACAGGTACATGCCACCACACCCAGCTAATTTTTTAAAAAATAATTTGTACAAACAGTCTCTCACTACGTTGCCCAGGATACAACTTGTTTCCTTATTGCACATATACAAATAAATAAGAAAACAGAATAAAGTGTTATACATTGAGAAAAAGGAATAAACTGGAAAGGAAAAAAAATGAATAAATCAATTCTGGATGAAAGAGAGAGAAGAGGAGACAGAGATTAAAATAGAGAGAATCACTGAGACAGTCAATGTAAACTTCATTGTTTCCTGTGATATTTCCAAATCCTGTTTCTCATTTTTCTTGTTACTTTGAATTATCTAAGACACCTTGTTAAAGTTGACAGATTTAGCAAATATAAGTACAGTCCCTCCAGTTGCATTTAAAATTTAGATAAACAATCAACCAAGTGTTTAGCCTAAGTATAGGATAATAGTGCAATAATTGGGACATAGTAATGCTTGAAAGTTATTTGTTGTTTATTTGAAATAACTATGGGCCACCCTGCATTTTATTTGGCAACTCTCCACCTGGTATCCTTTCTAAAAGCTAATTCTCATTTTAGCTAGAGGTGCTTTAAGAGGTTCTCTTTAAGGAAACAAACTGAGGCTGCAACTGCAGCACACATTTCACTGTATGTTTACACCATGGTTTCTTGAAATATAATATTTCACAATCATTGTAAACTAATGATTCTTCCCCTGGATAAATTCTGTAATATTCTTAGTTCCAAGATAACAACCACCTCACAATTTTTTCTTCTTTATGTAATGTCCCTTTTTAAAAAAGCCCCAAAGCTTCCATCTATTTTGTGTCTTTTTCTTTAGGTCATAATTCTGTGGTTTTCTAGTCCTCCTTTTGAAAAATATTTCTCAACAATATACGTGATACTTGTTATAACTTGACATAAAAAGAAATAAACAGGATGTTAAAAACTTGAAGGTAAATGTTTTATTTATTTTAAGAAACTTAATTATTTCTTTGCTATTTTCTCCTCAGCACCTGCTTGACTTCTCACAGTTCTCGGTATGTTAAGAATGTGGGCATTTTTGACTGTACAGGTGGTATTTGCTTTAATGTTGAAATAAAAAATAAAGACTTTGCTACTTTTCTTTAGATTTTTCTTATAATGTGATCATATGCCCTGACTTTTTTCTTTAACTATTCACATTCATGAAATCAAGATGTAAACTTTTAAAGCTATGCTTGGAATTCTGTGTAAATTTAGGGAAAAGCATGCCACCAAGTTGTTTCTTTGGTAGGTGACTGGTGGAATGGAGCCTTGAACCTCGCTTTGTGATAAAAGACATTCATTTTCTATGTTTCTCTTAACTATATGAAAGCAAGGAGCTCTCAACAAAGATTGTAGATTGTGCATATGGCACCTAAATAGAAAGCATGCTACACTTGTGTGTTTTGAAATGTTCTCTGGTAATATATGACATAGATAACATAGATGTGAAAATATTACATTTTCACCTGGATCATTAACTATACTGTCAATACTCTCTTTTTGAGAATGTACATTTCAGGTGAATCTGCTATTTTTAGACATCCTGGAGTATATAATTGTCTTGAATTGTGAGTGCCTAGATGCCATGGGTAGATTATGTTTTCTTACTCTACTGCAGTGTCTTTTCAATCTGAACACATACAGAAATGAAGAGAAAAAAATGTTTCTCAGCGTTTTAGCATACTTTCCTAACTTTCCTTCAAATGGGTACAGAGTGATACAGTTACAGAGAAATTTGAATGTATTAGAACAGTATTTCTTAATATCATTATTCTTGAGGATCAAAAGTAAATGTGTTCTTTTACTCCCTGTAAACAAACATGCAATATTATTTTCATATACATGCACATATACATCTGTAGATATATTTATATAATTATCCAAGAAATGCATTTGACCATTGTTCTAGCTTAGAGAAAGATCCTGAGTTGGTGATTTTCATTTTCATATATGTTCAGGTGTTTAGCAATTTCTTTTTTTTGAGGAAGGGTTTCACTCTTGCTGCCCAGGCTGGAATGCAATGGCACAATCTGGGATCACTGCAAACTCTGCCTCCCAGCTTCAAGCAATTCTCTTGCGTCAGCCTCCCAAGTGGCTGGGATTACAGGCCCATGCCAACAAGCCCAGCTAATTTTTATATTTTTAGTAGAGATGGAGCTTCACTATGTTGGCCAGGCTGGTCTCGAACCCCTGACTGCAGGTGATCCACCCACCTTGGCCTCCCAAAGTGCTGGGATTACAGACATGAGCCACCTCACCCAACTGGCAATTTCTGTTTTATACAACTATTCCACTAAATGTCCAGGACTCCACCTTTTATCTCAAGCTATCAACAAAAGAAATGCTGTTTGGCAAAAGTCGGATGGTGGCTGATATTGAATGTGTTGCCCTCTCCAGATCTTATGTGGACACGAAATCTCCAATGTTGGATGTGGGGCCTAGTGAAAGGTATTGGATCATAGAGGCAGATCCCTGACCTAGTGCCATCACCATGCTATTGAGTAAGTACTTTCTCTGAATTTAAGTGAGATCTGGTTGTTTGAAGATCTTAGTATCTTACCCCTTCTCTCCCTTGTTCCTGCTCTCACCATGTGATACACTGGCTACACTTTGTCTTCCGCCACAATTGAAATCTCCACGAGGCCTCACCAGAAGCTGAGCAGATGCTGGCACTATGCCTATGCAGCCTGCAGAACTACGAGCCAAATTAAACTTCTTTTCTTTATAAATTACACAGTCTTGGGTAATTATTTAAAGCAATGCCAAAATAGACTGACATGGTAGCTGTATTAGTTTTTTACAGATAGAATGTAATAGGTTAGATATCAATTAGGTGATATATATAAAGGTGATATTGTGAAGGTAATATCCTGAGATAAAAGCCACAAACATAGTGGCTTAAAACAATAGAAATTTATCTTCTCAAGTTCTGGAGGCCAGAAGCCCAAAAATGTGTCAACAGGGCCACATTTCCTCTGAAGGCTGTAAAGGAGAATGTGTTTCTTGCTTTTCTATGTTCTGAGGGATGCTGGCATTCCTGGACCCATGGTTATGTCTGTTCAATCCCTGCCTTTGTCTTCACAATGCCTTCTGTTCTGTGTGTCTGTCTAGTCTCTCTCTAGCTTTCTCTTTGAAGGATACTTGACATGTTATTTAGGGCCCACCAGAATAATCCTCACTTAAGAGTTTTAATTGATTACATTGGCAAAGACTCTTTTCTACAATAAATTATCACAGGTTCAAGGGATTGGAAGGTGGGTTTATCTTCGGGAACATTTTTTTTTTTTTCAGCCAACCACAAGGCCTAGTTAGATCTAAAGCTACCAATAAGCATCACTCTAACAAGGCAATAATATTATGTGACATTTTGGCTGTCAGGAAGAGGGTCTTCATGAATCCACCTAGAAAGAAAACTAATAGTTCTTTGACACACACACATCATATGACCCATTCAGGTGGGGGCTGATGGTTTCTGTATTCTAACTAATGTGTTGTGCAGGAACTGGATACTGGTGATAGAACCCACAAGAGGATAACTTGTGAATCTGTGGCTGTTTACTCAACTCCAGTCTACTTAAAAAAAACTATTTGTGTCTCCCATCAACTTCTTTCTCATCATATCTCCACTTCCACTATCTGACTGGGAATCTTTAACTTGTCTTCAGAGTTAGGGGTTAGGCTTGTCTTGAGAGTTATGGGTTAGGTCCCAATTTGTGTACCTACTCATCATATGTTCCTTAAACTTTTATGTACCCAACTCCTGTGAGTGAGCAGCAAATCCCCCCAAACCCATATTAATACATAATATTTTATAGATATATATTAATTTCACTATATAACAAGCTCAGAGAATAGCAATCAGGTTGAATGAAAGTTACTAGTAACATAATAATTATTCCTAAGCAAAGAAAAAATGTATTTTATATAATAATGAATATGATTACTTCATAATAATAAAGATTTCAAAGGGGACAATAATATTTTATAAGTTTACGTTTTGACAAACAGTTATGATGAACATTTACTAGTGAAATAGTTAAAATAATCTGTGAGCATCGAGGGTTTTGAAATGTCCCAGAATTATTTAGAATTTTAAAAGATAGAAAATATGAGAGAATATGGAATATGTACTGACTCAGGAAAACTATGAAATGTTCTTTTATAACTAAAGCCATATTAATTCAATTCAATTTCTCTTAAAAACCTTTACCAAAGCCTCTCGTTTATTATTATTAGACATGTATGGTTATAACAGAGAAAAAAGACAAATTATGCCATATTTTGCATCAACTTTCTAAGTTCATCAAGGGCTAATTTTTCTGCACTCTAATTTATACTAAACATAAGTTCTATTTGTTGTCTTTGAATATGGCAGTTGTGTTTTTCTTTTCTATATGCCATCCAAATAGACATTATTTAATTATAATAAATTTATTTAACAGGACCATTTCTTCAATGTAATCAGATATGTCCAATACCTACTATGCCTGCTCAAAATAATTTTACAGCCTGTACAGAGTAGGGAAGTAACTAAGACACAAATAAACATAGAGAAAACAATTACCTTTTTATAAGCAAAGAGATCGAAAGTGCCAAAAGGACTCTATTTTGTTGGATAATTTTTATATGCAGGTTTCCTTTATAATTGTGGAAGCTCTGCTCTCATGGTTGGCAGGCAGGAGAAATTCAGCTTGATTTTGTTTAAGGATGTAAGAGGAATTTATTGTAATTATAGATGTTGCCAGACATGGTGATTCATGCCTGTAATCCAGTGCTTCGGGAGGCTGAGGCTGGCGTATCACTTGAGGTTAGGAGTTTGAGACTAGCCTGGCCAACATGGTGAAACTCTGTCTCTACTCAAAATACAAAAATTAGCAAGGCATGGTGGTGGGCACCTATAATCCTAGCTACTCAGGAGGCTGAGGCAGGAGAATCACTTGAACCTGGGAGATGGAGGTGGCAGTGAGCTGAGATTGTGCCACTGCTGTCCAGCCTAGGTGACAAGAGCAAGACTCTGTCTCAAAAAAATAAATAAAAATAAGTACACACATGAATCTTGAAAAACTGTGAGATATAATTTATTCCTATATCCAAGGCTGCCCTTGCCTCCTCCATCTCTCCCTCCCTTTGTTGTGACACCATTTGGCACAGCATGGGATCCCATCTCCAGATGTAACTGCTCTGTGTTTCTTATGAACCTTACTGTCTTCATTCTCATAAACCCATTAGCAAAAGCAGGTTTCATCTTTTAGTATAGATACCCAATGGTGGAAAATGGCTCTATATCCATATTCTAATCATCAGGGACATTTGCTTGAGCTTCCATCTTTGAATAGATTGAGTGTGGTTGTTTGGGCAGAACAGTATTGCTCAGAGATAATAGCTCCACAATGATCATGTGGGCCATGTGGGAGAGAGGCCATTCTGAACAGATGAGTGCTAGCAGACATTTTTGTATGTTCCCACCATTCTGCTCATCAGCACTAGCCCATTAGTCTTGAATATAGTTAAGTCTTGGCTTTCTTTTCAGACAGGTCACGTCCACTCCTTCCTCCTAGGGAGTTTTGCCTTTGGATAAGAAAACTATATAAGAAGAAAGAAGAAAAATAAGTCTATTTCACAACTCTATTTCACACTTATCATTCAAATTGGTCCTAATATATTATTCACTCTTTTTACCATATATTTTAGCTGATTTGCTTATTTTCTTCTGCTGCACCACTGCAATAGCCTTTGGACAGGGATGTCTCCTTCTGATTGAAATCTTTCAAAACACATATACCCTATCTCAGATCAGATGTGGATATTTCAAGACCTTACTCCTAAACATTTCATAGTTTCTCATGTCTTATTCTAACTATTAAGAAATTTTCAGTTAAAAATAAAGGAGATAAATCTTTGTGAAAATATGCAAAAGCAAAATAAATCATGCAGTTTAGTAAATAGGTGACTCAGAATTATGATTAGAAAGATTGCAAAAAGGTGGTGTGTATGTGGGAAATTTTTTATCAGTAATTTCTCATGGCATTTATCACTGAGAATTTGTATTATATTTAATTTATATGTATGCCCCATCTGTCCTACCAGACAGTCAGCACCTCAAGGGCAAAATCCACACAAGTGACATTGGACCATTTCGAAATTTAACACTAGAATTTGCACTAGTTTTTGTCTGTTTTTGTTTTTAAGGAAAGCAAAGAATTAAAAGAATGGCTGCTTCATAGACAGAGTTGACAGGATTTGCACTAAATAGGATTATAATATATGGTAAAAGAAAAAAAGGTGCTAAAAGATCAGACAGCAAAAAAGAGAAACAAACAGTAAAGAAGAAAGAATAAAAACGGAGGAAAAAGACAATAGTAGAGATAAGAATTTAAAAGTGTGTGGAAGGGAATAGCTGAATAAACATTTATTTTGATAGCATATTAGTATAACAATGCTGAGGGTGGCAGTACATTAACATAAGAGTTATAAACTACATGTAAATGAAGAAATGTATTAAGTGTATAAGAATTAGCCATAAACTTTTATTTATTTATTTATTTTATTTTAAGTTCCAGGATACATGTGCAGGACATGCAGGTTTGTTAACACAGGTAAACATGTGCCATGGTGGTTTGCTACATCTATAAACCCATCACCTAGGTATTAAGCCCCAAATGCATTACCTAATTATCCTGATGATCTTCTTCCCCTTGCACCCCTGACAGGCCCCAGTGTGTGTTGTTCCCCTCCCTGTGTCCATGTGTTCTCATTGTTCAGCTCCCACTTATAAGTGAGAACATGCAGTGTTTGGTTTTCTGTTCCTGTGTTAGTTTGCTGAGGATAATGGCTTCCAGCTCCATCCATGTCCCTGCAAAGGACATAATCTCAAGCCATAAACTTTTAATTAGAACATTGAGGTTGTTATTCATGGGATCAATAATTCCCATATTCTAGTCTAATCCACAAAGTTAGAGGCTTCAAAAAAATTCCTGGGAAAATATATAGCAGTTAATACAGAAACCAGAAAAAAGAAGGAAGCCCTTTTTCCTTTATATTTTCTCCATTTGAAGGTAAAGTGAAGCTCATTGTCATCAAGTTTATTATAATCAGAAGTTAATCACAGGATTTCAGGGTCTCTGATGTGATGACAACACAGATGTCTAAAATTTTACAAGGGGATATTCCCATTTATTCTTATTATTGTGAAATTTCTTGAGATTTCATGGTAAAATGTAAGTTATAAGCATACAGTTAACATAACTCATTAACATATGAAATATGTGTACATAAATATTTATCAGACAATCAGCACATCATTCAAATATTTTCTTACCATTCTATTTTCTATGTGGTTGCCACCCTATAGGCAGCATGGAAAGATATAGAAGACATATGGGATATAGCTCATTCCCCTACAAAAGTTAGTATCCCTTTGGAAATGATATGACAAATACTGAGACTTCGCATGCATAAAGGCAACGTACTATGATTAGCAGGGAAATTGAAAGAATAATCAGAGGTACAAGATAGCTAGAAACATTGCCCTAGTAAAGGGAGATTCATCAAAAAGTAGAATATGGGAAACAAGATGGCCAGATAGAATCCTCAAGTATCATCCCCCTGCAAGAACACTAAACTGAACAACTATTCATGCAAGAAAGCACCTTAATAAGAACCAAAAAATTAGGTGAATGATCATAGTACCTGGTTTTAACATAATAACATAGAAAGGCACATTGAAGAGAGTAGGAAAGATAACCTGGCATTGCCTAGACTAACCCTCCCCCAGTCTCAGATAACCCTGTATGGAGAGAATCTGTGTGCTTCAAGAAGGGAGAGAAAAGTGATTGTGAAACAAAATCTATTATGTGTCCCCAGTAGCATGTTGTCAACACTAAAAACAAAAAACCCAGTAGAATATAAACCCAGTAGAATATAAACAAGGTCTTAAAACAATATGTAGGGTTTGGCCAAGTCATTTAGACTTTGACAAAATTTCATGATTTCACAAATTTAAAGCACCAAAAATATTTATTTTTTTATCCTTATATGAAAGAATGGGGGGTTAGGGTGGTGTAAGTGTGGTCATTGTGTGTGATTTTATGTTTGTCTTTCTTTTTGTAACCTGTAAAGAAAATATGATAATAATGATTGTTTCATTTGAAACATCAAACTGATGTTTTCTTTTTCATTTCATATTTCTGCAGAATATGTAAAGGCTACCATCACATCTTACTCTGTTTATGTCTTTAACTAATTCTAATTTAAAATAGCAGCAGCAAAGCTCATCAGATGCTGGTAGGTCAAACAAAATGAACCTACTCAGAATTATTTCATAATCTGAATATACTATAAAAAATAAAATAAGCTTTTGGGAGGTAGGATAATAGTGACTGACTTAAAGAAATTTCTGCCTACTACCCAGGATCTACACTTAACATAAATTTATGGCATAAGGTGGATGTAAGTATCCCCTTGTGGTTTCAGTTCATTTTACCTTCCTGGTTATATCAGTGTAATTGGTTCTAGCAATAAAGTTTGTGTTACAAAATTTATTAGATAATAATTAGATGAGTCTAAAAGACTTTTTTTTTTTCTTTTAAACATGCAGTCTATTTATTGTTTCAAAATCTCATAATCTCATCCATCCAATTTCTTGTTTGATGGGTCTCACTTTTTTCTTAAAGTAGATATTAGGACAGTCATCCTAATATCTAAAGACTGGCTCATATTGTGAAATATCATATGTCTTTAATAGACATTAGCTTAACTAGATTGGAAGTTGTCCTCCCTCCCTCGAGAATTGTCTTTATACCTTCTACCATCCTCAACATGGTGAAACCCCATCTCTACTAAAAATACAAAAATTAGCTGGGCATGGTGGCACACAGCTTTAGTCCCAGCCACTTGGGAGGCTGAGGCAGGAGAATCACTTGAATCTGGGAGGTGGAGGTTGTAGTGGGCTGAGATCACGACACTGTCCTCCAGCCTGGTGACAGAGCAAGAGCAAGATTCCATCTCAAAAGATACAAAAAAGAAAAACAAGAAGTAAAAATAATGTTTGAAATAGTGATGGAAAATTTGAATGGGGAAATTTGATGGGAATGAAAATTCCATCATCCCCATTCTTTCCATAATTTAACAATGTTTTACATATTGAACATCAAAGACATACTTAGCAGCACCTATGAATGACTGAGACACAGATGCCTACCACCTGCTGGCCCCGGGTCTCTGCAAGGCAAAGTCAGTCAGGAACAATGAGGCCTCACACTCAAAATGCATAAGTTCAGGGATTTACAACATTATTTAACTTTTAAAAACCTTGAATATTTGATACAACTAAAGGAAAAAGCTATAAGTCATGACCAAAAATAGAAAACAAAATTTGAAAACAAAGTTGACTTATTCTTTTACAAATAAGCACAAAGATAATAAGCAAGGATGCATATTAGTGAATCTTAAACATACCAGTAATAGAAAACTATGAGATGACTAGTATAAAGAAGTATAATCAAAGTTGCTTGGGAAAACAGTAAACATCAAAATTAAATATATGCATATATAACATATAAAAAATAAATGTTTTTTATATAGGAAAAACGTAAAGCATTTATAGTAGAAAAACTATATATCTCTTCTTATATACCCAACAACTAGAGAAAGAGGGACAAATATGTCTGTATATTACAAAAAATATATTATAAATTTATATATGCTTATGTAGATTTCTCCAATATTGTTACAGTGTGAAATTTCATTAACTATGTTAATAAAATCATTATCCTTTCAATTTTCTTGGAAACTATATAATTGTCTGCATGCAGCTTTAAATTATTGCAATTGTATTTGATTCATCTCTAGTCAAAGTGCTTAAAAACACCATAGGTGACCACTTCCAATGGAATAGGAAATACTGAAACTGGAAATCATTGGCATGCAGACACCCACATCGCTTAAAGAACAAAAACAATTCAGCTATGAAATCACATAGATTACAAACAAAATGTTTGGGCAGGGTGATGACAGTCACATATTGTGTGAAAACAAGCCATTTATTTTTCATGGGAACTGACAGATGAGAGGCTACAAGGCAGGTAGTTAACAGAAGCAGCCACCACTGTAAAATATTTCACAAATGCCAGAATGAACAGTTGGAGATGCAGCCAACTTTCCAAGTTAGTCACAATTACAACCATTTCCTAGTATAGTCTGAGATAAACAGAGGAAATTAGTCCACTCTGAAGCCCTCGTCCTTGCCTCCAATAGCAGGGAACAGAAAGGTATGGGCTGGCATACATATTAGTAATTTTCATCTCCAATATATAGTTCAAAAAATGAGGAGTAAAAGACAGAGTTAAGCTGATTCCTTAAAAGTAGCACTGCTTATCAAAGCACATACTGTTAGATATTTGCCAATACACCACAATCTTCTCATGCGAGAACTATTATTAAGAAAACGCCATTTTCACGATATTGATTCTTCCTAACCATGAACATGGAATGTTTCTCCATCTGTTTGTGTCCTCTCTTATTTTGTTGAGCAGTGGTTTGTAGTTCTCCTTGAAGAGGTCCTTTACGTTCCTTGGTAGCTGTATTCCTAGGTATTTTATTCTCTTTGTAGCCATTCTGAATGGCAGTTGATTCTTGATTTGGCTCTAAGTCTGTTATTGATGTATAGGAATGCTTGTGATTTTTGCACATTGATTTTGTATCCTGAGACTTTGCTGAAGTTGCTTATCAGTTTCAGGAGACTTTGGGCTGAGACGATGGGGTCTTCTAGATATACAATTATGTCATCTGCAAATAGAGAGAATTCGACTTCCTCCTTTCCTATTCGAATACCTTTTATTTCTTTTTCTTGCCTGATTGCTCTGGCTAGAACATCCAGTACTATATTGAATAGGAGTGGTGAGAGAGGGCATCCTTGTCTAGTGCCAGATTTCAAAGGGAATGCTTCCAGTTTCTGCACATTCAGTATGATATTGGCTGTTGGTTTGTCATAAATAGCTTTTATTGAGATACGTTCCATCAATATCTAGCTTATTGAGGATTTTTAGCATAAAGCACTGTTGAATCCTGTCAAAGGCCTTCTCTGCATCAATTGAGATAATCATGTGGTTTTTGTCTTTGGTTCTGTTTATGTGGTGAATTATGTTTATGGACTTGCGTATGTTGAACCAGCCTTGCATCCCTGGGATGAAGCCTACTTGATCAAGGTGGATAAGCTTTTTGATGTGCTGTTGCAATTGGCTTGCCAGTATTTTATTGAAGATTTTTGCATCTAAGTTCATCATGGATATTGGCCTGAAGTTTTCATTTCTTGTTGAGTCTCTGCCGGGTTTTGGTATCAGGATGATGGACAGGGAAAATGTAGCACATATACACCATGGAATGTTACGCAGCCATAAAAAACGATGACTTTGTGTCCTTTATAGGGACATGGATGAACCTGGAAGGCATCATTCTCAGCAAACTGACACAGGAGCAGAAAATCAAACACTGCATGTTCTCACTCATAGGCGGGTATTGGACAATGGGAACACATGGACACAGGGAGGGGAGCACTACACACTGGGGTCTGTTGGAGGGAAATAGTGGAGGGACTGTGGGGGGTGGGGAGTTGGGGGGAGGGCATGGGGAGAAATAGCAGATATAGGTGAGTGGGAGGAAGGCAGAAAATCACACTGCCAAGTGTGTACCTATGCAACAATCTTGCATGTTCTTCACATGTACCCCAAAACCTAAAATGCAATAAAAAAAAGAACAAATAAAATGTTTGTGCCCATTAAATTACCAAGTTTCAAAACTTTGTTTCTCCCTTTTAATCTTCAATATATAAGATTTTGGGCAATTGTGTGTTGCTTATTAGGTGAACAACAGAAAGGTATTAAACTCATTCTTTAAAAGGAATTCTTTATCGAGTTATTATTAACATAACATTTCTCCAATCCCTGAGTTCTTCTATACAGAAATAATATGAATTTTTGGCTTGAATATCAGAGTGATTTTGTTTCTCTAAACGTAAGAGGCTTAAAATTGCTAAATTGTTTGTTGATTTTGTTGCTGTTTTTAATCACCAGACATTAGTGCACATATGGATTCCCTAAGCTCAAAGGTGGATTATTTTTGTGCCATATTACAAGAGCTGAGTTTGCATCTTTTACTAAATTTACATTTTTGGGAAAATAATAGAGCAAAACCTATAACATAAAGAAGATATTTGTTTCTGGCAGTGATTCAGAGTATTTGTTTGGAGTATAAAAATAAGTAAGATAAGAGGCATACATTCTAATGACTAAATAGTAAAGTGAGATTCCACAGAAAAACATCAATCTACATCCATAAATAAGGAAAAACTACACAGGTGATCTTGCCACTATAGTGCCAATTTAAATATATCTAGCAACCAAAAGAATGCTGTAGAAATCTGTCTGGATTTTCACATGGCTCTAATGGTTAAATAAGCTCTGCTTCAGTCTGGTCATTTGGTATGCAAAGTCCTAGACTTAGGATATGGAAATCGTGCATTTTTAAATGGATAATATTATATGAATTACTGGATTTTTTTCACTAATGAAAATAATTTTTATAGAAAGATTAACGTTTATCTTTTAACTATTTTTCAGTAAATACAGAAACAAGTTGTATATTCATGCCTGGCATTTGATAAAATACATGATTATTTTCTGGGACTCCAAAGATATTTAAGAGACTATTACATGGGATATAACGCTCATAAGGATTATACGGTTGGAAGAGTTAACATATGTATTTTCAGGGCAACTGCAAAAGGGGCAGCATTTAGAACTCTCATGTAGTGTGAGATAATGGATGTGAAAGTATTTTGTAAACAGTTAATACTTGTAGCGAGTATTATTTCCCAGCAACATTGTAGGCCTTTATTTTTTGTTCAGCTGCTTTATATTTTGAAGATAGCTTATATTTTGGTCTGATCTCATGCACTAGGTCATGATTCAAACTCACGTCACTGTGATCAGTCATCTACTTTGTTGATGATCAGTCAGAAACTCAGACTTAAGCCTAAAGGTTAGTTCATGAATGGGTACATGACTCAATTAGGATCATGAACAGCCAACAATAAACATACTGGAGATTATGGATAAAAGCTCCCACTGTTGAAAGAAAGCCAGGAAGAAGAAATTGGTCTTAATTTGCTAGATATGCAAGTGAAAGGCTTAGGAAAGCTAGAGCCATTTTTCTATGAACAAGAATGATCACGAGGTACCCCAGAGGCCCCAGCGTAGTGACTCATGCCTATAATTCCAACACTTTGGGAGGCTGAGGTGGGCAGACCAGGTGAGGTCAGGGGTTTGAGACCAGTCTGGCCAACATGGTGAAACCCCTTCTCCACTAAAAATACAAAAATTAGCTAGGCACATTGGCATATCCCTATAGTCCCAGATAGTTCAGAGGCAGAGGCACGAGAATCACTTGAACCCAGGAGGCAGAGCTTGCAGTGAACCAATATCATGCCACTACACTCCAGCCTGAGCAACAGAGTGAGACTCCATTTCAAAAAAACCCAAAAAACAAAACACACAAAACAAAACAAAAAAAAAACAGAGGTATCCCAGAGCAGGGAGATACACACAACATTAGAGAAATGAGACCACACTGCCTGGATCAAATCCAAATAAAGCCTCTTATACATCTGAATTCCAATTGTATGAGCTAATCAAGTTTCTTATTTTTAAGTCATTTTAAGTTTTCTGTAACTATGGACAAAAGCAGTCTAAGTAATCAATGGAATGCTGTAAAAATGTAGTGAACAAATATGCCTGAATAATATAACCTACCGCTGTAATACTAAAATAACACTGGCCTAACTGAAATTTGAAATGGCCTAAAAGTATGATGACATATGGATAAACTATCAGTGATTGCAATAGAAAGTCCATCTCAAATGGTTTTATCTCATCTGAAAAATAATTCTGTCAGATACTATAAAGAGATAACATAAAAAAGGTTAAGTCATTGTCATTTCAACAATACGTATGTAAATTCTAATCCTATATTTTAAATGATGTGTTAAAAGCCCCCTTTTCACTTTTGATCAACATTGTAACAAAACTGTAATTATGTATATGAACATAATAATTACTGTCAAACTGATTTTAACATTTAAATAAGGCAAATCCTTCAAATACATAATCTTAAAGCACACACACAAAAAACTGACTTAAAGTTATCTTGAATTAATACAGAATATAAATTCACTTATTAATTTCCCCTTCCAAATATTTTTACAGTTATGTTGTTTTTCTCTTGTAGAACATGAAAATATAATCTGTAAAATGCAATTTGAAAAATGAAGAAAATGGCAAACAAATATTTTAGAAACTGTATTTCTGAGATGAATGTAGGTAACGAGCAGTATTTTCATTCTAAGGAAAAATTGCAAAACATATTGAGAAATTATTATAATTATTAGAAACATATGCTTGGCTAAAAAATGAAATTTTAGTGGCATTTCTAAAACATGGCATCCCTATAAAAAATAATAAAAGTATGCTTAAACTAAATTTATCTTAATTATTCATTCATGATTTTTCATGATCTGAATTTAATAATAACATAACATTTTACGAATAGTACCTATATACATTTAATCTTTAAAGTGCCCTGGAAATTTATAGAATGAGGAAGAGAAACTCAGAGGTTTCTATGACTTCTACAGTAATGTATAATTACTAAATATGCTGAGGCTTCTAATGTAATTTCTTAAACTATGGTCCTTCAAACATTTAGAAAAAGAGAAATATCTGCATTTACATGATAGACTATTTAAAATGTTTTCTTTTACCGATTTGTTTTATCTATATATAGATACAGCATATTTATAAAGTAATAAGCAATTAAGAATTGTATATATATTTTTAACTAAAGTCCCAAGGTCACACTTGCGTAAAATTTATTTCATAGGTATTTAAATGCATGCATATACATTCTTTGGGAATACAGTTCATTCGATTAGTTTTAAGACTTTTTTTCTATATGAGATTTTGATGAATCTTGTATTTAATTCATGATTAACTAATTTATGATTATGTTAATATATTTAACATGTGAAAACATTCAAAATCAATACGTGTTTTGACTTCAATCAGCAGCACACCATTTTTAAAATTACTATGTAATCAACTCAATATGCACAACCAAGATGTCTCCATTAATCATAAAATACAGTAAAGGAGAAAAGATATTTTTATGACTTACCTCCCTACTATTAATGTCTACAGTACCGATAACCATGCTGTGGATATAACAATGAAGGAAATGTTTTTCCTCTTCAGATAATATTTTCACCAGTAGACACTTATGATTAACTGGGCACAAAAAGGAAGGCGTGGTCAGATCTGTCTGAGGGAGAGATTAATAATAGTATCTGAGTGTCAAAAGTTAATTAGACATTTTCTAAGCCGGCTGGAATGAGAAAGGAATTTTAAGCAGAGGGAGCAACGTAAGTGACAATACAGATACTTACAGATCCAATTAATCATGTCTATTAAGCACCCACTCAGGCCTACTCTGCTGTTTAGATAATGGAAAAGTTACATAAAACATTGTCAAAGTATTAGTGCTCCCTAAATATCTACAAAAAATAACGTTTGTTTTTTTTTAATTTTTCTGCTGAAATTTTCTTAGAGTGACAATGAATATCAATAGTAAATTCAAGAAGAACAGATAGTTATGTGCTTTCACTTTAATAAGAATATTCTAAGCAATACTATACAGGTATATATAATTACTAAACATTTAAGTTCTAATCATTACCACCATCAAGTTTTGCCCTTCTGTTTCCATTTTCACCCAAATAAATGAGAAGATATTGAGAAAAACAAAGTGTTGGCTAGCATATTCTGGATTGCCTGTGCATACCACCTACATTCCACCAAAAATTGCCAGTTTCTATGCACTATGTAGACATGGCAACTAAGTTATTTTGGTTAAGTCATTTGTTTTATTTGCAACACATGAGCCTTCATTTTCATGGAAGAGAGAAAACCCAAATAATACTAAACTGCTCCATAGAATAGAGTGGAATCGATTTTAAAGACAATTGCTTTTATTTAATACATTTGAGCTTTCAAAATTATGTTTACTTTTTAAGCATATTTCTGAAATTTTATAATCTCATAATACATTTCCGTTTATATATGCAGAATTATAGAATTTCCACAGAAGTATTACAATTTAAGAGATAATTTAAGGAAGCATACTAAGAAGGCTCACCTTTAGTTATAAGACAAGAAAGAAAACTCAGATGAATTTAAAACTTCAACTACAACTTTAAAGACCCCCAAAAATGTGAGTTTAATCAATGCAAAGATAAGCATTCATTCCAATTGCTTTAGAAATGTATTATAAACCAAATAACATTTTGTTTGAATTTTTTTCACATTTCAAATTCTGCACACTAGAAAATACATATTCTGTTTTTTTAAATCTGGCTATAAAAATTATAGGATTCAAATTGTTTTCAATATTCATTATTTTATATTTCTTCCTCTCTCATAATTGTGATTTCCACAGGAAAATATGGATCTTCTTGCCTTATACTCAAGAATTATGGAGACATTAATTGCCAGATATTATTTTCTCTTGTCCTGCAGTAGGCTCGGTTCTGTCAAAAATGTCAGTGGACTTGGATTAATTTGATAGCATGTAGACCCACCAAGGAAACCTCAAGGTTCCCTTTAGTCTTTACTCTACGAAGCAAGAACTGGGTGATCTTTAAAAAAATATCATTTGCCTGTCTAAGCCTCAATTGTTGCAACTAAAAAGACATAGAATAGTAAGAGTATAATTTCTTAGAGTCTGGGATTCAAAGTAACATTAGATGTCAGAAGCAAGGCTAATTTGATTTTGAATGCCTTTACTTGAACCAGAAATTCTTTACTGAAGCTCAAGAAATGATAGTCTATAATTATCTGATGTAGAAATCTAAAAATTTTATGTAGTGGAACTTACAGATAGCACAATGCCAGAAGTTCATGGTTTGATATATGTGCTTTGCTAGAAATATATACCAATGATAGGTAATTTTAAATATGGCCAAAGCAAAAAAGACCTAATTGAGCAAAGTAGAGAAAAAGAGGATCAACGACTAAACAAACCAAGAACGAACTGAATTTTACTACCCATAGATGATGGTGGGCTCCTTGTAAGGAAGAGGCAGTAGTGGCTGGGATATTGACATTTTAGACGCAACAGAAACTAAAGATGCTCCATAGGAGGTGAAGGAGTAAAGTTCAAAGCTTGAAATCTGAGTTTAGGGTGGAGCTGGCCCATGCTCTAGAATGGAGATTAAAATACAATTCCCAGTCCAACCATTAGGCTTGGTTTTGTTTACAGAAAGCTCTATGTGTCAGGAGGCAATAAGACATAGAAAGAAACAGGCTTGCCTCCAGAGTATGAACTCATCTCCCCATTCAATAAGTACCTATATCTGTTACATCAAAAGAAGACAAGAACCCAAAACAACATTACAAAATGGGGTGGGACATGGGGGACCCTGGGAGATAAGTTGCCAAAAAAAAAGTGAAATAAGAAATAGTGAAAGCATACGACAGAGAGCAAGAAAACCATAAACAAACACAAAAAATAAACCAGCCAATTGAACATGTATAAAACTATTTAAAAATATGTAAAATTTCCAATGCTAAAACAGACAATAGTCAAAATATTTTTAAAAACACCATTTAAAAGTCATCAAAAACATTCTATACAAAGCAATACATTTAAAATATTCAAGATATTTCACTAATATCTATAAAATATTGCTGAAAGAATTTAATAAGATCTTTTTTAACACCATTTAAATTTATTAGTGTATAAATTAATAGTCCAAATTGAATATTTTGATATTGAGAATATTTCAGTTTTGCTAACAGTGTTTAAGCTTAATCATAACAATTACAGAAGTTTGATTGCCAAGAAATAGCCAACTGAAGGAATGATTTATAAATGGTCAGTACCTTTAAGGGGCTAGCTGAATACAAAGTAAATACTTCTCATGCCTGTAATCCAAGCACTTTGAAAGGCTGAGGTGGGAGGATTGCTTGAGCCCAGGAGGTTGAGACTGCAATGAGCTGTGATTGTGCCAGACCCGTACTCTGAAATCTTTATCATACTATTTTTAATGTCTGAAATAAATGCTCTGTTTATTAATATATGTATGTAAATAGAATCCATACACACCCACCCACATCCCTAGGACAATTTCTCAGGTCTAAGTTGTGGCTAAATTCACTTTTAAATACAAGGTTCCAAGTATCCAAGTTGCTGGGCCAGTTGCCTGTACCTGGAACAGCCTTTTTTTTTAAACCTCATAAGACTCCCTACTTGAACAGCTTGAGTGAATTTCTATCATACTATTTATCACACAGTCCAATTACCAGTTTATCGGTCTCCCATTAAAGTGGGGGCTCCCTGAGAGCAAGGACTGTCATCTTCACTTTGCCTTGAAGAGTAGACATAGGTCCCAAATCATCTGCTAAATGAGGAATGAACAATATTAATCTTCAAATGGTGTGTTTGCCCATAATTAACATGCAAATATTCTAAGCTATAGTCTAATTTAAAATACCCATGTTTAAACAAAAATTATACCACGGCTTTGAGATTTAGCTTGTGCTAAATCATTTTTTTAAAACTGTAACTCTTAGGCATTTTATTATAAAAAGTTAGTACTCATATACATAAAGTAATATGTACTTAAAATTCATGATACATTTACTTCATTTTTTAGCTTGACCTTCTAGTAGATCGTTAGCTTCATTGATTTTGGCTGCTATATAAGGAGATCCTCCTTTGTCAGGATGATTTAAAAGCATAAGTCGTCGATGAGCATCTCTTATTTTCCCTTTATTGGCAGTAGGGCTTACACCTAGTATTAATGCTGCTTCCCGTTTTGTCATTTTGGGTTCGAACCCACCTCTGTAATAGCCACCACTGAAGGCAGATTTTGGTAGACTTTGAAAAACTTGTTTTACATGAGGCTCCATATGCTTCATGGCTTGCAAAACATAACGGCCTGCAAATCCTGCAGCTGCAATGGTCAGTCCAACTGCTACCATTGTACTGGCCATGGCTGCTGCCGCTGGGTTCCCTCACTTGCACCGGGAGCCCGGCTCATTCCAGCGCAGAGATCGCGGCCTTAATAAATGAACACAGACTCAATGTTCTTAAAGACTCAATGTCATTAACATATCAATTCTTTCCAAATTGATGTATAGATTCAATAAAATACCTATAAAATTCCAACAAGCTCTTTTTATAGAAGTGCAAAAGCTGAGCCTAAAATTTATACCTACAGTAATCAAAGTGAAGTGGCATTATTGTCTGGTATAAATACCTGAGATTCATTGTCTCAGAGCCACAGAAAACTATGACACGAAGACAAAAAGAAGTGTGGTTCAGAGAGGAACTTTAACGGGCGAAAGAAAAATCTCAGGCCGGGCATGGCGGCTCACACCTGTACCAGCACTTTGGGAAACTGAGGCGGCAGATAACTTGCGGTCAGCAGTTCAAGACCACGCATGGCCAACATGGTGAAACCTCCTCTTTACTAAAAAAAAAAACAAAAAACAGCGGGGTGTGGTGGCACGCTGCTGTAATCCCACCTACTCGGGAGGCTGAGGCAGGAAAGGCGCTTGAATCTGGGAGGCGGAGGTTGCATTGAGCCAAGATTACGCCACTGAATTTCAGCCTTGGCGACAAGAGCAGGACTCCGTCTCAAAACAAAACAAAACAAAAAAAAACAACAACAAAAAACAGAGAGCGAGGAAGAAAATCTCTCTCTGCTGCAGAGAGAGGGGTGCTGGAGAAACGGATTGCTGGTTCCGTAGCGGAACGCAGGGGTTTTAAAGATGGCCTTGAGGAGGTGGTTTCTTATTTACATACGGCACAAAAGATTGGTCGGACCAAGTGTGTCATTTCCGTGAGGCATAAAAAACTGGTTAGGGATATATGTGCTACTTGCATAGTGCTTAGCAAACTGGCTGCGCCCTCCCGACTGTTTTATTACACAGACAGATTGCTTCGCTGCAGGCGCCCGGAAGCCGGCGCCAGTTCGCCTTCCGGCCGGCGCCATGTTTGCTTCCTGACCGGTGCTGTGTTCACCTCCTGGGCAGCTGCGTGTTGCCTGTGACTGTACGCGAGGTGACAAAAAAAAGGGAAGATGGAGCCTCCATGTTGTACGGGCCTGGCCTTCAGGTAACCCTTTTCTGTTGGCACAGCTGCTGGCATTCACCTGTGCAGTCTTCTAGGTTGCTTATAGATGTTTGCCCCTCCGTTGTTCAGGTTGCTCTTTCTTAGAAGAGAAATTATTTTGGGGGGCTGCTTTCTGTTAAAAGGAAAATTCTGCCAAGGACTCTGTTCCCCTTACTCTCTGCCTAAATAATTTCTAGCTCCTGTATCGAAAGCATTTTTTATATTATAAATTTCAAATATTATATTACTTGATTTTAAGATGGCTATAAAGCTTGAGTAAATTAAATGTGTGAGATGAACATAAGAACAAACATATGGATGAGTGAAACAAAATGGAGATCAGAAATAAATCCACTCTTATATAGAAAATTAATACTGGATCTAGGGGCAAAGTAATGAAATTTAAGAAGATTCTTTTCATTAAGTGATATCAGTACAATTGAATATCCCTGTGCATAAAAGTAACCCTTGCTTCTTCCCTCATATATATCAAAATCAACTGAATGCCAAATTGGAAACAACCTAAATGTCATCTACTAGTGAACGGATGAACAAATTGTGGTTACATTTTACAATAGAGTGCTGATCAGCAATAGAAACAAATAAATGATAGACAACTAGAGGAAAAAAAAAATCCATCCTGCTAAGTGAAATAAAGCAGACACAAATAGCCGCCTTGTGTGTGATTTCATTTAATAAATTCTAGGATAGATAAATGTTTAGCAACAGAAAGCAAATCAGCTATTGCCAGAGGCTCTGGGTAAGGGTTGAGGATTGAAAAGAGTACAAGGGGAAATACTGGAATTGGTGAAAGAAACATTGATCAAAATCATCAAATTTTATATTTAAAATTGGTCAAATTTTGCATGTAAATTATGTACCTAAATAATTGACTTTCAAAAAAATAGATCTCTTCAACTTAATATAGGGAAAACTGTTGTCAACCTACAATCTTATAGCATACAATTTACCTGTCATGCATGGGAAAATAATAACATTTTGGTATTTGCATAAAAATTATTTGCGTTGTAACACCAAAAATCACTTTATTGAAGTAAACATTATTGGGGCACAGAGAAAAATAACCCCAAATATGGTGCTTTGGCATGCTAAACACTTTAAAATTAGAGGCAATTAGAAGGCCTAGAAGCTGCTTGAGAATCAAGGACTTTCTAACCTCCTCTTTTTTTTTTTTTTTTTTTTCTCCTAAGGGAAGGAAATATCTCTCTCTGGAGGTCTTTTATCTGTCTGAGAAAAACTTCTTTCAAAAAAATGCAATTGTCTTAAGACCATCTCCCTAGAATTCTTATCAAATTATCAGAAAAGATTAACTACCACCAGGCTAAGACATCCTTTCCAGCTATTCTTCTGAGACAGTGCTAGAGATTACCTGGGATACTTTAACTGCATAATCAGATAACTTTTAACTTCCCACCACTTGCTCCTGCCAGAGCTCCTGGGAACTTTGTCTCTGGCTATTGTCTGTTGTTTGGGCTTGCTTATCTCTCATGAAAATCACTTACTGCCCCTCATGATAGTCTGTAAGCCTCAACCATCTGACTTTTCCTCCAGTCTCATATTTGGAAAACACCTTTGTCCGTGTGTACATTAATCAATTTTGCATGTCTTCTCTCCTGTTAATCTGTCCATTATTAAATATATTTTGACAGGATGACTCAATCATCAAACCTTCACAGTAAAAGTTTAAATGTTTCTACAACATTAAAAGATAAGTATGAAAGGACAGAAATAATCAGTTATAAGTAACATTGTTAAGCACTGAAAAATAATAAATTTAACTACATATTTCAAAAAAAAATTATTTTGAATTAAAATCTAAAATACTGAACAATAAGATGAAGGATGAAAAAAGTTTAATGAGCAGCTAGAGTAAGTGATAGTTCTTGTTAAGTTAGGCAGTGGATGAAAATAATAACTGAAATGCAAGAAAAAATACCATTAGATAGTTTTGCATGATAACGCTTTACTACCAATTTCTAAAAATTATATTTCGACTGGCTGTGGTGGCTCATGCCTGTAATCCCAGCACTTTGGGAGGCCGAGGCACTTGGATCAGGAGGTTAAGAGATCTCGACGATCCTGGCCAACATGATGAAACCCCGTCTCTACTAAAAATACAAAAATTAGCTGGGCCTGGTGGTGCCCACCCATAGTCCTAGCTACTCGGGAGGCTGAGGCAGGAGAATCACTTAAACCCGATAGGCAGAGGTGCAGTGAGCCAAGATTGTTCCACTGCACCCCAGCCTGGTGACAGAGCAAGACTCTGTCTCAACAAAACAAAATGAAACAAATTATATTTAAAACTAAAATAGAATATTTAATATGAAAAAAATTACCAATTCCAGGAAGAAAAGGAGGAAAAAACAGAAAAGGATGGTAAGTAGTACAAAATGAGATTAATTAAACTAACTAATTATATCAGCAATTACAATAAATGAAAGAATGTTTAATTACCTGTTAAAAAAAGATGAGAAGTTTGGCTTAAAAATATAACAAAGCACATGTAAAACCTACAGAAAAATGAAAATAAATGCATGAGCTATTTTAAAGGCAGCAATTAATAATCCAAAATTACATATAAAAGCTAACAATAAAAAGAATATTACAAAATGACAAAAGGAACAATCCACTATAAAGTTCATGCTTCTAAAAATGTATCTTCAAAAATATACACAAACCACATGTAAAATTTTTGAAGGCAAACATTTACCAATTCACAGTTGTTAGGGATATACAATCTTGATGAAGGATTAGTAAGAATTAGCACGATTTGAAAATCCAATTTTATACCTGTATAACTTATTTATATAGACATATACACATATATGTATTGTTTGAAAAATTTCAACAATTTTTGCTGAAAATAATTGAAACTCTTGGGAGTCCGAGGCGGGAGGATCACAAGGTCAGCAGTTCAATACCAGCCTGGCCAATATGGTGAAACCCCATCTCTACTAAAAATGCAAAAATTAGCCGGGAGTGGTGGTGGAGGCCTATAGTCCCAGCTACTTGGGAGGCTGGGGCAGGCGAATCACTTGAACCCAGGAGGCAGAAGTTGCAGTGAGCGGAGATCACACCACTACACTCCAGCCGGGGTGACAGAGAGAGACTCTGTTTCAAAAATAAAAATAAAAATAAAAGTAATTGAAACTCAAAGACAACTCATAATAGTTCAAGAAAACAATGTAATGCACACTGCAATTCTATTTAAAATGAGAGGAAGGAAGTGCCCTGGGAGCCATTCACCCCCTTTACTTGAAGTGGGAGAGATGTCTTATGAAAAAATAAAAAATAAACCTATAACCTACATAGCATAGTGGCCTAATCTTTTCAACTCCACCCGTAAAGTAAATAGCAATATTTAGTGATATTTTTTACAAAGAGGAGGCCTTGCGTCTTAAATGCCCTTAGCAGGATATCACTCACTAAGGATTGCTTATAGTAAATAGAACCCAGGATCTTTGAAGCTATTCAACTGTTTGAAGTATAAAATAGATTTCATAATTAAAATGATCTTACTATATGAGAAACTGTGTGACCCTCACTGTATGATGATTTATTCTGGGCCACAAAGGCTTGTCTGACTGGGAAAGACACAAGGATCAGCCTGTCCTGGACCTCTCTCTTTGTTTGAGCCTTTTGACTGCCTGTATCTTTAACATTATTTAGTAGAGTTTGATACTTGGTTAGATGTCTGGTTTGTGTGCATCTGATTTGATAATCTAATTGTGTATGTTTGCTCCATGTTAAATGGAAATGTATTTTTATGTTAGAATCACATTGAAAAACTTAAAATACATTTCTAAATAACTCACAGATTAAAGAAGAAATCATAGTAGAAAATATAACATCATTTTGAATAAAACAATGATGAATGTGTCACTTTAAAAAAATTTCAGGGCATAGCTAAAATAATAAATATGATTTTAGGTTTTCGATGAATTTACATTAATTATTTGAAATATGTGATACACATGTTAATAAAGTAAAGGAATATAGGAAAAATAAAGAAATATATCGAAGAAAACTATGTATATATACGGACAAATAGAAAACTAACACTACACAAAATAGACAACCAAAAATCCTCTTATTTAAAAAGAAATAGACGTTTATCAGTTTAAATTGCATGAATTCTTCAATATTCCATATAAAAGGTAACCTTATTTGATTTATCAGACATTAAAAAGGGAGAATAGAAATATTTGTTAAAAGATTGAAGAAGAAGAGTTAAATATGAGAAATGCTATGACCAAACTTATGTTTATAAATTTAAAATGGAGGAGAACTGGCATTTTTTATGTAAAAATATTGATTGTCAAATTTATTTGGAAAAAAATGGGATCATTTTTAAGACCACAGTTTTTTAAATTTAATTTTTTTGAAGTCCCCATATCCCTGCAAATGTCACAGGATTTGTATTATTCTATGATCATGTTCTATCAAATCTCCAACATGCAGTTAATTTCTGTATTACCCAGCACATTTTAGAGAATTCAAATTAAACATAAAAAGAAAATGTTACCAGATTCATTTTATAAGGATAGAATAAAAGAAACAAGAACAGACGTGAGAGCAGAAAATAACATTAAAAAAACTCAATATGAATATAGATGTAAATTTAGCACTAAGTAAAATATTAGAAGCTGAATTCGTCAGTGTATTAAAACTGTATCATAGTCAAGTAAAATTTATCTACTGAGTGCCATTTGGGGAGATATTAGACAATAGTTAATAAAATTGCAGACCTGTATATGGAAATCCAGTTCTTAATCTTCAACTATTTCACCTGAAGTATTTTTCTCTAAAAATACATTTACACATACGTATGTATAGTGAAACATACTAGAATACTCATTGTAATATTGTTTGTAAGATGCTGTGAATATTGAGGGGAAACCTACATGCAATTTAATAGGAGAATAAAGAAACAGATTTGTATGATGGAAAACAGTGAAAATAATTGACTAGAGCTGTTTAGAGCAACATTACCATATATAAAATTAAAAAGTCATATTTCAGAGAGTTCCATAAATTATGACAAATTCACATAAAGTTTAAAAACATTCTGAACAATTCTATTACTATGTATGGACATGTGTGCAGTGAAAATTATAAAGCAGGCATGGAAATGATAAACTAAAAATTTAGAATGGTATTTACCTCTGTGTAACAATAGGAGCCTTTAAATTGTTATTCTTAATATCTTTATTTAAAAAAATATACTGACATAAATATCCTAGAATGTTTATGTTTGAGAAAGCTAATCATAGTACATGAATGTTATCATTTTATGTACATTTAAAAATATTTTAAAATGAAAAATTATGTTAAAATAATAAAATTGGCCAGGTACGGTGGCTTACACCTCCAAAAGTGGCCCAGCAATTTTGGAGGCTGAGGCGGGTGGATCACTTGAAGTCAGGAGTTTGAAACCAGTTTGGTCAATGTGGTGAACCACACTTCTACTAAAAATACAAAACTTAGCTGGGCGTGGTGGTGTGCGCCTGTAATCCCAGCTTCGTGGGAGGCTGAAACATGGGAATAGCTTGAATTCAGAAGGCAGAGGCTGCATTGAGCTGAGATGGTGCCACTGCACTCTAGCCTGGGCAACAGAGCAAGACTCTGTTTCCAAAAAAAAAAAATCAAAATAAAATGTAATTACATTCAATCATGTATTTCTGTAGAAATCAAAATTTTTAAAGTCTGAGTTTTAAAAGTATAATGGTTTCTTTACATTGCCATACATATCTGGAATTAGATAAGAAAAAACTAGTTTGAAAAGACTATTAAAAGAAGGCGAAGGGAATTCTTGATGGCAATGAGAGCAAGTTCCTACCATAAGATCTGTAAAAGTCTTCAAGGTCAGGCAGAAAAAGGCTCTTCTTCTTTTCTTTCTTTTTTTTTTTTTTCTTCCTCCAATTAAACATCTCAGTAGAGGCTCTTCTTTTATAGGGAAGAGCAAGCAAGGCTAGAAAAAGATGCAGTGTAGGCAAGTGGAAAGAGATGAGTGGTGTGATGGGACCACAGGAATGTGTGTTTCCCTGAGCTCAGCAGCTTCTCAGAAGGGTTCCTTAGGGAATGACTGTGTTTCTGGCTCAAAATGATAAGTCAAAGTTCATGGGCTAAGGAAAGGAGAAAAACTTTACTAAAGTGGGACAAGCCAGGTGTTTAGTCGATTTTTCAGTGGGCAAAAACTGTTGAGCTATTCATTATTAAGGCAAAGAATGAGAATTTGAAACATATGTCTGGCCTTATCATCTGCAAATCGTATGAAGAAGGGTAATTCTTTGCAATAGTTTTGTCAGGAGTATGCAGGTTGGGGCTTTCTTTAACATCACTCTTTAGAAACCACAGGTCTCAGGTTAAGTTTAACGTTATCAAAATTTGAAAGTCAGTAAACGGTCATCTGTGTATATGGTATCTCCAAAACCTATTTGGCAACGTTTTTTTTTTTTTTGGTCTAGTCTTTTAAGTAAAACTAGTACATTTCCTTATCTAATATTATAAACTAGGTTATATTGGAAAGAGACTTTGGTCAGTGGAAGATCTAAGTCACAGCTCTCAAACTCATTGGCAAATCAGGCCAGCAGCATTATTAAGAATGACTGGCTCAGTTTATGTTTCTTGTCTGCTTGGATAGTCTGTATTTTTTTTGTTTGTTAATAGATTTCAGTGCATTTATGTTGGCGTACACTATTCACATCCTAAAGACCAGTCATGGCCCCATTGCCTCCACTATTTGTCACAGGTTTATATTACTTTTCTGACCACTGAAAAATTTGAGCTTGCCACCAAGGTCTAAATTTTAATCCAGCTACTCTAGAAGCCCATGTCATGTTTTCCTGAATGTTACTATTTTCATATAATTACTTTGATATTAGACTAGATTAAATTCAAAGTGCCTTCTAAGTTCTAAAATGTTGCACTATTAACAGATAAGTTAGGACATTTTTCATAAGCAAGATATTCAATTATAAAATGATGTAAATAAAAACATTGAAGACATTATAATTTCAGTTAATTTATTTACTTAAAATAGTTGTTTTTCTAAATAAAAGATTTTTAAAGATCAAACCAAAACTGTATGCAGAAGATACATTTGAACCTATTTATCTCACAGTAAATAAAAATTTCAAAAACGCTTTTTTAAGAAAATGTGATCTTTAGCTTAAGAGTAAGCATATTTCTCTGTAATTCTGCAGAACAGCAGAACAAAAGTGATTAAACTTGAAATATTAAGTTTTTGAAGAATAAAGTTTAAAGTCATTATAGAATGCAATTGCAGCAAAAATGGGAATGTCTAGATAGACATTTATACTTTGTCTCAGACTAACACAAAACGTTTTAAGATACTTTTGTTCATACTTTAAAAAAAATGAAAACAAATGAAAATGAATTTATATAGTGTGTTTAATTATGAAAGTCCTAAGATATTTTTTAAAACATACATTTATATCTGTATTTTGTCATTCTTTTTCACTTGATTTTTCTACTATTGAAAGATAATTTTCATAATAACATATTAAAGCAATAAGTACAAATCAATGTAGTTATCAAACAACAAGCATTGAACAAGAACTATTTTCATTTTCACAAATTAATATGTATTATAAATATCTCATCTTTTTGCTGTCGCTTTTACAAAGTCAACAAAATCTGATTTGGGTAGGAATCTTTATGGTGTAGAATGGAGGCCAACTTCTGATAAAAGAGACAGAGGGAATACTATAGCTAATTAACATTGTTTTATGCAGAACATCTGTTCTGCCCATTCCCCTGGCAATTTTTTTTCTCTATTCCCAGAATGTACAATAACATTGATCTCTAGTTTAAAGCTACACACTACTAGAAACATCAATTTCTGTATGATTTAAAAATAATAACCCTACTTTACTTATCTAACAGTGAAAAATAATATATGTGACAACACTAGGAGGGATGGCTTCTCATGTTAAACCATGAGAAGCCACTCCCATGATCCAGTTACCTCCACAAGGCGCTGCCTTCAACATTGGAGATTATAATATGATATGATATTTGGGCTGGGACACAGAGCCACACCACATTAACCTCTATGACATATTGAGTATTTTGAAGTAAATGCACTTTTAAAATGGCAGGTACAAAAATAATGCTCCCCAGTATCCTTCAATTATTGTTCTTATTTTAAACTTCCACATAATTCTGTAAAGATGCTATCATTAGGTTTACTTTTTTGTATGTGAAATTTAAGACTAAGAAAAATTACTAATGTCACACTTTGATTAAACAAATACTTACTGCACAACTCCAGGAAATGTGACCTATGGCAAGCCCTGGAAACATTTACCCATTGTCCTGGGGATTAACATTTGCTCCTCGTTACTTACCCAAATTTCTGCATCAGCTTGAATTTCTCCTCAAAAACTGGGATTTTATTTTCTACTGCATCATCAGGCTGCAGACTTTCTGAACTTTTATGCTCTGGTTCCTTTTTAAAGTCGAATCCTTTTAACAGCACCCAAGTCAACTGTTGAATGCTTTGCTGCTTAGAAATTTCTTCCGCCAGATGCTTTAAATCATCTCTCCAGTTCAAAGTTCCACAGATTTCTAGAACAGGGCAAAATGCCCCCAGTCTCTTTGCTAAAACATAACAAGAGTCACCTTTGTTCCATTTCTCAACAAGTTCCTAATCTCATCTGAGACCACCTCAGCCTAGACCTTGTTGCTCATATCATTATCAGCATTTTTGTCAAAGGCATTCAACAAATCTCTAGGAGGTTCCAAACTGTCCCACATGTTTCTGTCTTCTGAGCCCTCCAAACTGCTCCAACCTTGGCCTGATACCTGTTTCCAAAGTCATTTCCACATTTTTGGGTATCTTTTCAGTAGCACCCAACTCCCAGTACCAATTTACTGTATTACTTTCTTTTCACGCTGCTGATAAAGACATACTTGAGATTGAGAAGGAAACGAGATTTAATTTGACTTACAGTTCCACATGGCTGGAGAGGCCTCAAAATCATGGCAGGAGATGAAAGGCATTTCTTAGATGGCAGCAGTAACAGAAAAATGAGGAAGATGCAAAAGCAGAAACCCCTGATTCTATCAGATCTTGTGAGACTTATTCACTACTATGAGAATAGTATGGGGGAAACCGCCCCCATGATTCAAATTGCCTTTCACCGGGTCTCTCCCACAACATGTGGGAATTGTGGAAGTACAATTCAAGATGAGATTTGTGTGGGAACACAGAGCCAAGCTATATCATTTAGATTATCTATTTAACCTATATAGTAAAATAATGTACTTTCTGAGCCTTGGTTCCTCATCAGTTTAGTAATTCCAGATCATCAAAAGTATATAAATTTGTTTAAATAAGATAATAAATGCAAGCTATTTCATACAGTGCCTGCCAATATACCATAATAAGAATACCTATATCCACTACCACCTTTAGAGTAACTAGAATAGGCCAAGTACTTTGCTTGATTAGATGACAGAGAGAGATTTTGAGAAGGAGGGGGGAGAGAGAGAGAGATCATGGCTAACATTTACATTAACACAGAAGGTAAATATTATATTCATAACCATTTTAAAGTTTAATAAGCACAGAGAATTTAAGTAACTTAATGAAGGACACATAGCCAGTAGGACATGGCTCTCTACTCCTGTATCTCTGCTCAAAGTCTGTTCTCATTTTACTATGCCAGTGTGGTGGAGGCATGTTTTTAGCTTTATTCTTTTAGGGTTTTTTTGCTGGCCCTGAGAATTAAATTGACATAAGACAGATTAAGAAGAAACATGCATGCACATTTGTTTAACATGAGTTTTACATGACATGAGAGCCTTCATAAATAAATGAAGACCCCCTAAACAAATGAAGACTCAAAAAGAAGCAGTTAACACTGAATGTTTATGTAATGAGTTTTGCAAAGAGTAGTCAATTTTGAAAATGTGAAAAGGCAAAGGGATTTGGGTTAAGAGAGTTAACTGGGTGGAGAGCTGACTAGAAAGATAAGGGTAAGTTTAACAAGGTTCCTGTTTACAGATAACCCTTAGTCTCAACTTTTTCTTTGATGATAAAAATGATGCTTTCCGTGTGGTATAAGGAGGGCATATTTAATATGATAATTTTATCTCCTGCTTTTATGAAGAAGAAAGATATCAGAGAGCATTATTTTCACACTTGCCATTTTTTTAAGTGCATTTTCTTCACTAGAAGTTGATATGGCTTGGCTCTGTGTCCCAGCTCAAATCTCACATCCAATTGTAATCCCCAGTGTTGGAGGTGGGGTCTGGTGGGAGGTAATTGGAACAACATGGCGGTTTATCATGGTTTAACACAGTCCCCCTCATGATAGTGAGTGAATTCTCAAGAGACCTGGATGTTGAAAAGTGTATCACACCTTCCCCCTCTCTCTCTTGCTGTGGCCATGTGAAGTGCCTGGCTCTCTCTTTGGCTTTTGCTATAATTGGAAGCTTCCTGAGGATTTCCCAGAATCAGAAGCCACTATGCTTCCTGTACAGCCTACAGAACCATAAGCCAATTAAACCTCTTTTCTTCATAAATTACTCAGTCTTATGTATTTTTTATAGCAGTACAATAATAGGGTAATATAGAGGTGTATTTTGGAGTGACAGATACTGAACTATTTCACCACATTTCCCAGAGTTGTGCAATACGTGTTTGTTTAATAAGAGTGTGACATTAGTAATTTTTCTTAGCCTTAAATTTCATATATAAAAAACTAAGATTAATAATAAAATCTTTATAGCATTATGTGAAAGTTTAAAACAAGAAAAATAATTGAGAGATATCTGAAATTTGTCCTGACACACAGTAGACCTTATTAAATATACTTTATTAACTGGGAACAAAAGGCAGCTGTTAAACATAAAGCTTAAATTTGTACAAGTTAGATTATTTTCGAACTAAATACCTCTATAACCTCCACGCCAGCCAAAACAATTTTTATTTTAATATTTTACCTGTTCCTTGATCATATTGCTTTAATAGAAGATCTAATAATGCTCTAAACTGTTATATATTCTCCTACAAATTGGATGTAGTCCCTTAAAATTCTCTGTAGTTCAATTTAATATGATTTATTTCTTTCCAAAGACAATTTTACAGATCACTCTAAAGTCCAGACTATTTTAAATATTATCATAGGATGTTCTACAAGACAATAATATTGCCATTTTCACACAGTGCTGAGGTGAAAGGATTTTTAGGTAGAATTTGTCCATGTACATGAGCCAATCCAAATTCTTTTAGAAATATCTATTCAAATATGCAACTGTAAATCATTATTAATTAGGGATTTGGTTTTTACAAATTTTATATTACATAAAATACATTATTTTGGAATTTTCTCTTTCCTGATATTCTAGTGGAGCTGTGAGTTTATGGCTATTATATTCAGCAATGGATTTCCTTAACTACTCCGAATAGGTGAATTGTTTCTATAATGAGTTTCTTTCCTGTGACAGGTTTCTAAGATTAGAAGATACAAATTTCTACCTCCACGTTAAAAAAAATTTAATAATGCTATATACTAGTGGTGAATAAACACCCAAACCCTCATCTTCAGGGCAACTTTTTCTCTTACTTAACTTTATAAGACCCCCAAAGACCACTGGCCACTGCATGCAAACAAAGATGCAGATAGGGTTTTCATAGATATTCACTTTGACCCAGTGTCACCGCCAAATGCAGATTCTAAATATGAGATTCTAGTCACCATGTTAACATAAACTACTGCTTATGAGCTCCTTTTAGCTAAGTAAGAGAGAGAACAGGCTCTCATTTTACCCTTGTTAATGGGAGTTAATTAGAAGGATTCCTGAAAATTTAAATAGGAAAAAGACACTCAATACCTACACAGAAAAGCCCTGAAGGAAGATAGAACACTGTGAAATATCAAAAGAACTTGTTTTTAGTGCACCTGGGTTGAGCAGTGGTACTGGAGGTTCTGTGGTGGTAACGAATACAAGGTTAGATTACAGATTTTTCAAAGGTGTAATTAACGCCTAATAAGATAAACAAAGACACTGTTATTCCTACAAATTCTTGCTTAGGGGCTCTCATTGCCTAAACATTTTAAGTACACAGGTCTCAGTACTTCTGGTGTCTTTTTTATCAGCTTTAATTATTATGTCAATATATTACATTTAAAAATGAGTAAACAGATATCTGCTTTTAAATTTGAAAGTATAACCCCTACAGGACTTTCATGCCATTATAAGCAACTAGAAAATAACGCAGAAGATTTGAAACAATTGTTTTAAGACATTGTACAGTAGTTAAGACAGTACTGTGATTTCAGCGAGAATAAAAACCAGTGAGGTAAACCCTAGAACTATTCCAATGTTTTTCTGGGAAGAAATTTTCTGACTATGGATGAAGAAGGGAAAAACTTCGAACACAAAAAGCCTGTGATCTTTGTAAATTTAGAAGGAAAAAAGAAATGTCAGAGGGTTTTGCTAGACATCACTGCAGAAGGAGGACTCAGGGTAAAGACTATACAGAAGTAAGCATAACTGAGAGATGAAGAAAGAGGTGAATCTTAAAAAATCTTGGAGGCTGCTGGATCAAGCCATATCTGAAAACTCATCCTATACTTTTCATTTATGCAAAAGCACTTATGATGTCAGTTTCTGACTCTTGCAACTGGAAAGACTAATAAGCCTATACCATATTTTTCATTCTAAACCCAGGTTTCCCTACTACACTGATAATTTTAAGATGAAAAATAATGATAAATTGGCATTTCATAACAATAATAAAAATCAGAAAGTGCTTAATAGATGAGTACTTGGGTGGACGATTGGTAGTTAGTTAAATTGATGTTTTTATTGTTTCAGGTAGACACTAGCAATATAGTCAATTCCCTGAAATTTGCATTATGCTTTTAAAAGAAAATTAATTTAAAGGCAGTTCTGTTCATTTTTACCATGTTAAAAAAAGAATGCCATGTGTAAGTCCTTATCCCTGACAATATACATTCAAATATATCAGAAAGAAATGCAGGTAAAACTCACAGAAGAAAAATATGTGACTCTTGGAAAGTTAGAACAATCATCATAAAGGAAATAGAAGAATTGAATATTAAATTTGACAATAAAACTAAGGAAGAAAAAATATTATTTCAAAATACTTAGAGGACTTTGTCTTATAATTTCACAATGTGTATCACAGATGTCCTACCGAGCTCCTGTAAAATGATTAGTTATTTTTCTCAAGCAAGCTCATTCAGATGTTAGCTAAAGACATTTTTCTTCACAATTCTAGAGTTTGAATTTAATTCTCAAATTACTACTAAATGTCATAGCTCTGATTACCCTTGTTAAAATTAGCAGCGTTTAGCATAGCTCTTATATCAGAATATAACTGGATGAAAACAGTAGACTACAAGTCTATCGTTAAAATGTAATATGGTCTTGATTTGTTTCATATGGACTGATGGATAGACAGATAAGTAGAACTTTTTTTTAAGCTTATTAAGTTTCAATACTTATCAATGATATATATACTAATAAGGTTTCCCAGCCTAGATTTAATATGGCTTTCTTATACACTATTTAGACTTTGTAAGGTAACTGGTCTATTTAAAAACTTGTTCAGATTCAGTCTTTTACTTTAAACATATCACATCAATAAAGCATATGACATATAGGAAATGATCTTTGCAGTATGGCACCCTGCAATTGATCCTAAGAGGAAAAAGTGAAAAAAGTGAGGAAATCCAAATAAAATCTGTAGTTTAGCTTATTGTTTCAATGCTACCATTTAATTTGTGGTGAATGTTTTATAGTTATGTAAAAGAAATATATCACAAATGTAATATGTTAACTTTAGAAGATGTTATATAACATGATAACTATAGAAGATGTTATGTAATATGTTAACTTTAGAAGAGGGACAAATATGTTATTGTTAGGTTGTTAAGAAAGATGGATGAATGGTATAAAGAAATTATGCTTTATTGTTAAACTTTTCTGTAAATCTAAAATCACTCCCCTAATATGTTTATTTTATAAAATGAATTATACTAGGGTCTCATATGTTTCATTCACTTTCATATCTCTTGGAGATATATTCTTAAATTCTGAGATAAAAAAAATCACTTGGCAGCCCCTCAATTTGATGGCTATTCTACTTTATTAATAGTCACGAAATACACTTAACTTGGTCTGTGACTTTGCCGGTGAAGGACGAGATGTGGTTTTCCCTTTAGAGGATCATCTTGCAGAGTGCTCTGTGCTCTTGCATATGGTGCTTCCTATTCCTGGAATGTTCTGCTTTCCTACTAAATTCATACTCTTTCTTCATGACTGCTTCAGTATCTTCTCTTCTGCAAATGTTTCTCTAACTTTTTCTACGCTTTAGAAAAATGTAATACACTTCAATGTATTAAACAATTTATACTGTACAGATTTATATAATCTCTCCTTGTAGTTCTGAAATAGTGTTTATGACGATTAACTTTGGAACTTCCTTTCCCAGCATCAAAATCTCATTTCGTTTATGGTGACACCTTAGCATCTGAGTCTTTAGTAGGAATTCTCCTTTCAAAGAAACTATACTTTGAGATACACAGTTTTACATAACAGGAACACACTTCATATATGATTCTGTACCAAGCATAATAATTTATTGAAAAGTATATTGACAAAATTGAATTAGTTAAATAATTAAAAACAGGTTAAAAAAAGACAGGGCAAGATAGATTTAAATTCTCAAGACCTAGCTTGAAAAACATGTTTGTGAAACTTAAGCAAAGACAGCCAGGTTCCAAGGTTGCACCTTATTCATAGAACCTTCCTGGTACCTCACTTATGTTTGGTTTTCATTGAAAGTATTTTCAAATCAATAAGCAAAATTTATAGTTTCCCTTATTGAAGATTTTAATTTTGTTTTTTTAAGGGAGCAAAACAGGTGATTGATATGTTAAAATTGCCTAAGAGAGGGGTTCATCAAAGTGATTCGTGTTTGCAAATGACCCTGACAATTCTAACAATTAGAAGGTGCTCTATAGCAATGGTCTCCAAGCACTTCTGTTTGTACATACCATAAATGAATTTCAAGAATTTTCTCACTTATACATTTTAAGTTGAAATTTAACATTTTTCATAATAAATACTAACATAATTGAAAGAGTGTAACTTATTGGGTATTCTATATATTGATATTTTAAAATAAACAATTATATCGCCCATTTAGTATCTTGCAATATACTGCCAAATATCAAATCTTTGAATACTCCCTTAAAAAAGCTTTTCTTTTATAAATATACTTTTGTTATACTCTGACTGCTAAATTTCAACTGAGTGTAATTTTTTTATGCTGACAAGTTTTTTAATCACTTACCATAATCATTCACCAACAAAATTATGTACATAATATGAAATTATTTACAAAATGTATTTCCTATGATTGTACATAAAATGAAAAAATACTGTAGGATTTGAAGAAACAGTTGTATAATCTGATGTAAGATTTTTAAAGTGGATATTTTTATTATGGCTTCTGTTTTGTGAACAGATGGAAATGAAACACAATGGAAAAATGAAGAATAGTTAGGAAGATATTGAGTAACAAGGCAAGAGATTTTGATGATCATTTCATGGTAGAGGCTGTAATTATGGTGAAAATTGGTACCTTCCTGATTATATTTTGAAAGTAGAGGCATATAATTTACTAATAGATAGAGGTTGAGAGAGAGAAGGAAATACAGAGATATCAGTAATCTCTTTTTAAGCCAAAAAGGAACTAGAAAAATGTAATTATCATTTGCTACTTGGGGAACTACACTTGGGACATATTAAGATGACACTTATCCATCCAAGTGACAATGTGGTAGAGAAAATTTGATTTGTGTCTGAAATTCAGAATAGATTTCTAGGCTAGAGACATAAAGTTGGAAGCCTACAGCATAAAGATTGTGTTTAAAGCCATACAACTTTCTTAGGTTCCTGGAAAGTAAATAAAGAAGAGGGTTAAGTTGAGAAGAAACCATTAAGAAGACTAAAACAGAGTAGAACCTATCATGAATACAAAATGTAGCCGGTGCTTCCAGAAGGAAGTAATTGGCTGCTTAAAATATTGGCGATGTTAGCTACAGGCAGTATGCTCTACTGTAGTTTTTCGAAACTTTTTTTTTTTCTTAATTTGCTAAGAGGGTAGATCTTATGTGAAGTGTTCAGGTTGGGGGAGGAAATCTGGTAGATGATGAATATATCTATGGCCTTGATGGTAGTAATGGTTTCATAGGTATATACTTATCTCCAGCTCATTCGTTTGTATACAAAAATATGTACAGCTTTTACATGTCAGTCATACCATTGTTAGGTGGCTTTAAAAAATACTGGTGATGAAGTAAGGTAGGGGATAAGAATTAACCTTGGATTTAGCAATTGTGTAGGTTAGCGCTGACTGACAAGAGAAGTGTGATGGTGTAGGAAGAGTAAAAGCCTATTTGGAGTGGGATTAAGAGAATATGTAAGAGAATGTTCATTTGATGATGATGATGATCCAGTAGAGAAATGGCAAAAAATGATAATTCAGAAGAAGTTGAGAGGGGATGTTATTTAAGCAACAGCCCTTATTGGGTGAGAGGTCTTACTACACAAGTGGAAGGTTTTAGCCAGAAACAATTTACTCCTAATGAGAGGAATGAAAGCAGTTGAGAAGCATAGATGTTGAAAGGTAAATAGGTATATGGGACTCGGGGCTAAAATCTAGTCATACCAAATGATTTCTGGATCTTCATTACAGAATTAAGATATCAAAGCTCTGGCCAGGAAGGCATTTTTAGTGTATTTATGTTATACTATGAACATAATGGTAGTGGGTGTTTACAGAGAAAGCATTTTAACTAGAAGCACATCTGTGTTTTGTAACTGCCATTAAAAGGCATTATTCTTTTGTATAATCTATCATGTTAGTAGGGGAGATGCTATTTATAGAAAAGAAAAAAATGAAATTCATGGGCAGATTAAAAGGCATAGTAAAATTAATTTTAATCTTATAAGAATTCAGAAGTAAAAATATATTTACATGTGCACACATTATCAGTCAAGCACTTGTGATTAAACTTATAGTAATTCTCTTTAAATCATCCCTGTTTGTTATATAACTTGTGAGAAATTGGTCAACTCAACCTAAGGAGTGTGCTGCACTTATTATTATCCCCCTAAAAAGAAAATCTGACAAAAGTGAGATTTTTTTTTTTACTGAAGTTGTGAATTATTTTATGTAGTTCAAGGCTTGATAATTTATCTCATACGTATATCATGCCAAGGTAAGAACTTGTTTAAAAGTCTATTTTCTAAATTATTTATTAAAAACCATTAAAATTCACATGCTTTAGAGATGATTTTTTAAATGGTAGAAACCTCTACCATAATTGAATTATATGGTGGTTTTAAAACACTGTTTAATGCACTTCTCAAAAATATGTCCTGTGGTATACATATTATGAGCTTCATTTCATAGATGAAAAAAGAGTCTCAAAATACATAGTTTCCCCCAAAACATAAAGACAAGTTTTTGAAAAAGATTGTATTGCAATTAAGAATTCTGAGATGCCAATGTTCTCTCTAAACTGTTCTGTGCTCCGAGTCAAGAGGTTTGTGTCAGAATTAGCTTACACTTTCATACATCTTTCCCTCATGGCATCCCAGTAAAGGCTTCCAGGTTTTGTAGTTCTGCTAGGTGACCACAAGAGACTTTTAAGGAAGATTAAGAAGTTTTACTCCATAGCTCGAATACATTTGGCTCTCTCATCTTTCTGTCTTATTGATTTCCTTCAAGTCAGTGCGTCAAGTGCCCTGGAAAAGTATTTTGCTACCATTGGTTCACCACTTATTTTTTGATGTTCTGTATGATAGCAGTTGAGAGAGGAATTTCTGTCAATGTATTTTGATATCTTTCTGTTATCACATAAGCACTGGGAAACTACCATCACACAAAACTTAACTGGCTTAGTTTCCCATTTCTTAGGTCATATTCTATTTCTACACAACCTTGAAAGTAAAATGTTAAATGGAATGCATCATTTACTTCAATTTAATGTGCTCTTTATGATTTTGTGTTTGCTCTATATTTTATATGCACCAACTATTTTCCTTAAATATGAATAGGCAAAAAAAAATTAAAAACACAGCATTTAACTTACTTTTAAAGTGCATTTTTATGAAGGATAAAAAAAATCCTATTTAGAAAAGCTAAGAGGTAAAAACCACAGGATTTGGCTCCTTTTCAATGTAAGTAAATATATAAACAGCCTGTTGAAATGCAGATCCTCTAGCTCACAGATGATTTTTCTTTTCTTAGGAGCTTAGCTAGAATCGTCATTGATCGACTTCCTAAGACGAGTTCCCATTGGAGTTGGACTGGTATGTTCATTTTTACTTTATTGATGTTTAAAGTTTTGAAAACATAAAAATGTACTTCTAAATATGTTCTTTAAAATTTAATAAGAAAAATCTGAGTAAGTTTAGACATGAATATTTTAGTCCATGATGGCTTTTAAAAAACAATTTGGAAAACAAATTAGGGTGTAAATTACAGTTGGTTCTTTTAGAGCAACTAGTATCAAAATATGTATGTCATAAACCTTTCACCTAAAGCATCTTATCTGTTCAGTATAGTCCTCCATATGCAGCAACATCACAGGTATTCTAATGATTGGGGAAACAGATTTATTAAACAAATCAAGTGAAGATGGCTCTAAAGAAACACAGAAAACATTACAAGTTTTCACATTGTATTTAGAGGTGGCACAAATGAATGACCCTCTTTTGCACTAGGAAAGGAACTTATATTTTCAAAGGCCAAAAATCATTGTGGTATTAGAAATCATCTGTTGATATAGCAAGCATAGATAAATATTTTATTCAGAAGGAAAAGTCTTATATATACTGAAGAGCTTATTTATTATTGATTATAACAAGACTTGTCCTGTAAGTATGTTGTTTTTACATTAAATATACACTAAAAATGATATGAAGTACTGTGACATAATCTTAGGTTGTATATCAGCAGGCTAATAAGTTGAAGAAATTTACATATATATATATACATATATACATATATATATGTATATATATATATGTATATATATACATGTTAGTAAGGAATATTGCAGAAACACAGTAAGAAAAAAATGTAACCCTGACAAGGGAGATTAACTAAAAACAGAGATTTAGGAGTAGCTAAAATGAAGTTTTCTCTGCAAATAAGGTAATTTATTCTATTATTCATCCACTGTCTACTGAACACCCAAAAGGTAGTAGACATTGTGCCTTTTTTCATTATACACCTTTAAAAATCAACCTTTCTAATTACTTATCATCAAAAATTTTAATTCAATGTTATATATTGAAAACTACATAACTGCAAGGAGGGTGTAAAAAATTCATCTTAAAAATTAGGCCTATTGTATTATTTGGGCATTCTAGGTCACTTATCAGGGTCTATGAGATTTGCATGACGTAAAATGATATTTGGTATCTGAAAAAAATGCATGGTTCTAAAAATAAAATTAATAATTAATAATGGATATCAACAAATTAATTAATACTGTTTAATTATATGATTATTAAACAGTATTAATCAACAGGAATTCAACTTATTTAGTTACAGAGAAAAACTAAAATCACAAAGAAAAAATTGGTAAATTATTTTAAAAAGTAAACATTATTTTAAAAGATTATTTTAACATTTAATGTAAGGACTTCAGAAATAAATACCCAGAGCCTACTTAGATTTTACAATGGTAAATATATTCTTACCAATTATGTTCTGATAGAAAATCCTGTACTTTGTTAACCAAAACTTACTTTATATTTCACATGATGATTACAGGAAGGAAGCAAATGTATATCGTGCAGAGATTAACATTTGGGTATTTCTACAATGAATAGTAGTTAGAAAAATAATAAAAATTTACAGCCCAGAAGCTTGCCAAACTAAGAAACATGTCTGAAAGAGGTGGATGAGTGGTCAGTAGAAAGATCGTTTTTAAACACACTTTACCTCACTCATTCCATATTTTACCATAATGTGACATTTTTAAAGTAGACACCAACAACTATGGAAATAAAAGCAACACAAGTTGAATGGGGAAGGTTAGAGGAAAACCTAAAAGTGTTTTTAGCAAGACTGTATACTTAAATAATGAGATGAATTCATTGAAGCTCTCTCTTTTGTCCAATATAAACTAGAATCACCATGTTTTGTTAGCCATAGTTTTAACCTTGTATCCTGTTGTAGAAAAAGGTATCTTAGAATTTAAGAGAGAATCTGAAAGCTCAGTAGAAGGGAGAACTATACCCATAGTATGCTCACATAGCAGGGAGATACTATCTTAATGGCTCTGGGTTCATTCAGTGACCTCTGCTTAGAGGAAATGTTGTGGAAATGTACTGTAGCCTTTAAAAGTATTCCTACACAAATAGCAGCATATTAGCAAACTATCTTGTTTGCTTACTGTGTATTGATTGTGAGGGTCAGAGCACCTAAGAATACAGAAACTTGAAATTCCGCAACATTTTTGGATTTCCATGTAGTTGACATGCTACTGATGGGGTTGAAACAAAAAAAAATGTTGACAAGAATAATTAAAATATGTCCTTTTTTAATGAAATACTATCACATGGTAGTCAAGAAGCTATGGCAAGTGGAGATCAATAGGAAACATGAAAATGAACTCTGAGTTTCACTTATACATGTATTTTTAAAAAATTAGAAGTTGACCAAAATTAACATAGTCTATTTTTATTGTGACATACTATTATTCCTTGTTGATACTTATGAGAGAGATAAGCATGTATCTGAAATGGACATAATTAATTTCCTTAGAAAAATTGCAAGGAAAGCAAAAAAAGAGCAGAAGACATATATCTTTAATCTTAGTCACTGTGGTAGCCTCAACATCCTTTCGGGATAGATAGGACAAGAACAAGCCTACAGCCTAAGAATAAGTGTTTTGAATTTGGATCCATTTCAAGGTGTGGCTTAAATTATCCATCTACTCTTCCAGTTATCATAAATCGTATGTCTGGTGTGGTTCTGCTTAATGTATGATTTTAGGAATGCTTCATATGACTTTTAGAAGAGAGCCAGGATTGGAAGAAGATAAAATCAACAAAATAATATAAATTCCTCATGTGTTTTAGTGGTTTTTTTTGTTTGCTTTTATTATTTTTGTGACTTCTTTATGGGATAACTGGATGAAAATTAACTTCAGTTGTGAAGTCCACACACAGTCAGCTCTCTCATCTTGTTTGCAGAAATTATTAGAAGGAAGGAAATTTTTCTGGTGAGTTAAAAGTTGCTCAGATGAATCATTCATTCATTAAAGATATATATATTATCTACTATTGCATTGGGCACTCAGCTGAGATCAGATATACCATCGATTAAGGAAGGCAACATCTGGTTTATCCAGCTTATAATCTAGTGATAAAAGACTAGAATGGCCAAAATCCAGAACACTGAAAACACCACATGCTAGAGAGGGTGTTGAGCAATAGGAAGAGTCATTCAGCACTAGTGTGAATGTAAAAATTGTACAACCATTGAGGAAATGTGGGAGATAGAACTGAAGTTAGGTACACAATGTAAATGGGATCAAGGAAAATATTTCTAAACTAATATACAAAAGATAATTAAGACTTAGCTAAAGAAAAAGGGAAAGAATGCATTTCAGGTGATGAAAATAAAATGCTTTATATTCCAGAGATAAGAGAACATGGCACATATAAGGAGTTTAGATTAATTTGCATGTCTAAGCTTATAGTTTAAGAAGTGAGTAATATAAGGGCAGTGAACACCTGTGGGTAGTAAAACAATTATGGATATCTGTTATTCTCTCTGCATCTATTTGGAATCAACAGTAGATATCCAGAATTTTTTCTGTTAACGTGACCTTAATTTTCCTTGGGTAATTACCAGTTAGCATTTTTGGTACATACTGTTATATTGGACCTTCCTCTTTTTCCGCAACTCCAAATGTAAGCATGTAACTAAATCTAGCCAATGAAACTCGATTCTGGGTTGTTGATTTTTGTGTTTATGGAGAGAGAGAGAGAGAGAGAGAGAGAGAGTGTGTGTGTGTGTGTGTGTGTGTGTATGTGTGTGTTTTTGCAACCTTTGAGATTATAGTTTTGCCTTTTCTACTGGCTATTTCTGGAAGGATTGAATTTAGCCTGGAACTATTAGAGGGCATATTGTCCCAACAAAGGAAAACTCACCTGAAAATAGAGCAGACATATTGGCCAAAGATGAAACGAGAAAGACTGAGACATCATGACATTGTTTGTGACCCTATAGATCCTATAGGTCATAGAAATCTAAAATTGCTCTCATATTTTGAGAGCCAAAATTTTTACATTTTACTTTTATTTGCTTGTATATTTATTTATGCTTTGCCAAAGTCATTTTATATTTGTCACTTTTATGTAAAATAGTTTTGACTAATAAATATGTAAATGAATATTATTTATATAATAATCTCTCTTGATGGGAATGTAGACAGACAGGCTTTTTATGAATAAATATTGTGCACCATTTTCTTTGTGTTTAGTATAAGAAAAAAAATTAGGTGGAATTAAGTGAACCAGATCAATTGTTAATGTAAAAATTAATGGCTGAATATTTGCAACCTGTTGTCCAGTTTTAAAATTTCATCCGACTGACTTCAATTTTAGGCCACTTTCAGAGAGTTAACATAATAATTGATATAACACTTATAGCCAAAGTAGAGAATTTTCTCCCCATCTCCTACCTTTATATTCTACATTAGTAGTCTCCGACCTTTTGGGCACCGGGGACAATTTCATGGAAGACAATTTTTCATGGAGGGGGTGTGGAGAGAGATAGTTTTGGGATGAAACTGTTTCACCTCAGCTCGTCAGGCATTGTTAGATTCTTATAAGGAGCACGCAACCTAGATCACTCTCATGCCCAGTTCATAATAGGGTTTGCGCTTCTATGAGAATCTAATGCCCTGGCTGATCTGACAGGAGTGGAAGCTCAGGTAGTAATGTACCCTCACCAGCCGCTCACTTCCTACTGTGAAACTGGTTCCTAATATCCATGGACTGATACCAGTCTGTGGCCCAGGGTTTGGGGACGACCCCTGTTCCGTATGAAAGTGGTATCTCTTTCTGCAAAAGTGAGGTTAATACACATCAGACAAATTATATTAAGAGTTTTGTATTGAAATGAGTTTACCAGCACCATAACTGCAATTAACATAATTGATGTTTTCACTTTCCTAATAGATCAGGACATGGGACAGCCCTATGTCTTTTAGTTGTGTTTTAGCAGGGAAACAGGAACCTGAAAATTAAGAAGCTAAACAATTTTAAAAGGCTTTAACATTCATATCGACATGTTTGAGCTTAATCTGCAAGCTATTCAGCAGGTTTGAGATAATCATAGACTGTAATATGGTAACAGTGAAGATAAACTACAAGTTTGGTAGAAATAAAAAGTACAATTAAAGACAATAGTATTTTGGTTTAGGTCTGTGAAATTCTGTGATAGCCTTAAATGAGACTCATGTAACGTTCTTCTACAACTTGAAGCCATGTAACTCAGTCCCAGTCTTTGGGTGGAAGAAGGCTCAGGCTGATTAGACTCAAACTGATGATAAAAGCTTATTTCCTCATGAATCAAATATAAGATACAAACTATTCTCTCAGTTTGAAGTCTTTAAACATCTCATTAGGATGAGGAATGTTGAACTGGAGTGTGGGGATTAATTTAGATCTAATCTTTAATACTCTCTTTTCTATTTTTATGGTACAGTCAGGATTTAAATACAGTAAACGTGGACCAAGTGAGTTGAATGCTTGCTAAAGCAATTTCTGAGGAGACTATAAGATGACTAGATTTATAAAACAATGACCACAAAATCTAACCTCAGTGAAAAATATGTGTGTTTTGTTTACCAGTTTAAAAAAAACACAGAAAACACTGTTATGAGAACATAGAGAACACCAAATTTCTTTATTCTTTGTGTTATCAGAAAGGGGTCCTGATCCAGACCCCAAGAGAGGGTTCCTGGATCTTGCGCAAGAAAGAATTTGGCAGGGGGTATCCACAGAGTAAAGTGAAATCAAGTTTATGAGATAAATAAACAAAACAATGGCTACCTATAGGCAGAAAAGCCCTGTGGATTGCTGGTTGGCTATTTTTATGGTCGCTTCCTGGTCATATGCTAAACAAGTGATGGATTATTCATGAGTTTTCCAGGAAAGGGGTGGGGAGTTCATGGAACTGAGAGCTTCTCCCCTCTTTAGTCCATATAGGGTAATATCCCAACATTCCCAAAAGTATTTGTAAACTGTAATGGTGCTGATGGGAGAGTCTTGTAGCATGCTAATGCATTATAGTTAGTATATAACCAGAAGTGAGGACAACCAGAGGTCACTTTCTTCACCATCTTGGTATTGGCTGGCTTCTTTTCTGCATTCTGTTTTATAAGCAGGATCTTTGTGACCTGTAACATTTGCCACTCCTGTCTCATACTGCGGCTACGAATGCCTAACTTTCTGGGAATGCAACCCAGCAAATCTCAGCCTAATTTTATCCAGCCCCTATTCAAGATGGAGTTACTGTCATTCAAACGTCTGTGACATTTTCTATCAAAAACTTCTTTGGAACAAATACCTAAACAGATACCTGAAATCTCTAAGATGTTAAGGTTTTTTTTTTTTTTTTTTTTTTTTGGAATAAATCTCCATAGTTTTCACAGATTTTTAAAGGGGCCTCTGACCTGAAAATTATTGAAAACAAGTTTTACAGAGAGTATTTTTCAGGTGTGAATGTTTCATGATTGTATCCAAATCTGTTATTTGCCTTCGAATAATATGAAATTGAACTGGGATATGTAAAACAAAATAGCTCCCCAGGTAGTTATTATAATTTGGGTCAAGCTTGGCTTTGACTGTTTGCTTTATTTGTTTTGTTGAAGACACTTTAGAGTACAAAAGGGACTTGTCACTTCGTTGTTAAGCTGCATTTTTCTTGGTGTTCCTTGTGGATAAAGTGTTTCTCTTTGGGATTTCATTTTTTTCTTTTTATTGGAGTCAAATGAGCTTTGACATGAAGCGCAAGAAACAAAAAAAGGAACACAGAGGGTGCTACTTCTTATGTGTTCTATTTTCACTCTGTATGACCAAGCTGAACTTTACCTGGCAATTTCTATTATATGACTTTGATGACATCGGAGGTCCTTGGATCTCAGTTTTACTTCTAGAGTTGCTTATTTGTTATGGCTGATCTAATTTTTTTTTCATTTTAAATTCTTTATGAAAGTAAATTTCCTCTCCCTCTCTCATCCTCTTTCTCTTTATTATGATTTCTGACAAAATAATAACCTAAAGGTATATTTGCTTTCTGTTTATTTCAGTATTACCATTGAAATTGTCAACATCACTTTTAATTACATTGAAAAATAATAAAGACAGCACTAGAAACTAAAAAATGACAACATTCACTTGCCAGTGTATCCTCTGAATAACTGAATATGAAGAAATTATTACTGAAAAAGTAGGTAATAGAATACTTTTAATTCAAATATGTCACGGGATGGTTGGAAGTTAGTCAATCGTTAATCAGAAAAACAGTTTCTACATTCTACATTCACCATGAGAACCAAAACTTCACTTTAATCCCAGTTTGGATTTGGCCATGTTAGGACTGAACAGGAATATTGTGTGGCTGGCTCCTAAAAATAGGCTAGTGAAGATTATGAATACTTCCTTACCTAAATCCTCAGCTAAGTTAATGAGAAAAGTAGGCTTTGGGTGTGAAGCTAAAGAACCCTCCCATGTTTGTTTCTATCTCTAATACCATCCATGTTTCCATATTCACTCATGACTTGATATATGATATGAAGAATAAGTAAATTATTTTATCATGATTTCAGTTTTACAGATACAGAGGATTTGATAATATCTAGAAGAAGCCACCTCTATGTCCAGTATTAGGTCCAGTTCCTCTGTAATGACAAATAATAGACACATATTACTAGCCATAGCCATATAAAAGATACTGTATTTCAAAAAGAAAAGCCAAACAAAACAAAAGCAAACAAACAAAAAACCCTCTCAAGCAGCATTTAACAAACAGTTTTTTTTTAAAGATCAGATAGTCAGCAGTTTAGTTTGTTTTTGCTAGAAAGTTTCTGTTGTAATTATTCAACTCTGTTTTTGCAGCATGGAGAGAACTATAAATAATATGTAAATGGACAGAGTGGCTGTGTTCCACTAATTTTTTTTACAACAGGTAATGGGCCAGATTTGTTTTGTAGACCATAGTTGATGACCTATGTTCAAGGAATCAGAATACCCTTTTGCCGTATAATATAACAGGAGATCTTTTAGATAATTTCTCATTCACTCCCATGATTCAAGAGAAAATTGATTATAATAGAGCAGACAAGAATGAAGAGGACATGAAGATGAAAACATAAATGTCAAATTTAAAATTACAGTACAGTTGTGAACATCTTTTTGTATACTGTAGAATATGGAATAGATGTAATTTTTAAAAAGAAAATAAAAGTCTTAATAAACTCTCTCAAAACTAGAAAAAAAAAAGACCTAATAATATGAAAAAAAAAAAGAAGAAGAAAAGTAAAGACACTTTAAGAAAAAAAATCAAAGGTTTTATTTGGAAGTAAGATACAAATACTAATTTGATAAAACACTCTACATGGCTTTTTAGAACCTATTATAATCCTTTGATATCCTTTTAAAGTACTGTTCTTTTGTTATCGTTGGGTGAAAAGCTAGTATTACCTGAAAAATGTCACAGAATAAATTATTTTAATCATTTTCTTTTGGTGTTCTTGACCAGCTATCATTAAGCTGCATCTATTTATTGATAACAACCCAGGAAACTTTCTTGTCTGCTGGAGACAACCGTCTTTTCTCAGATCCCTTAATCATGCATTATCTCAACCTTATTCATCTCCCTATGTCAGGGAGATCCATCCTGTGTATTATCATAACTGGTTAGTAAAGACTTCAGAGTTCTCCCTTAATGTATGAGACTTCTGCAAGTGCTGTCTTATATGGATAAATATGGTGAAGCTACTCTGTCTACCGAATTTACTTTAACTTTTTCTTGACCTCAGAGCTGCAGAGCCAAAATCCTCCCAGACCTTAGAGAAAAGTGTAAAATAATTCTGAATCTAGCCCCAAGATACCATATTATTTATTTCCTCTGAGATTGAACAGTTTTTTCTCAGGGCTGGCAGACAAAACATTCCTTATCTTTAATAATATTCTTATGCCTACTCACTTAGGTGGGGTTTGCCTAATTACCAAGAAAGCTATTATAAAATTGCCTAACTTTTATAGGATTCTTGAAATTCAAAGGCATGCTAATTTATATTCACTTTGTAATATGTAAGAAGTAATGAGTCCACCATTACCTAAGCTCATAGAAAAATTCCCACCTGTTTTCCATTTTATCACAGGTTACGGCATTATCATCATACTTTAATTCTTACACATCAACTCCTCTCTCCTTTTCTTTTCTAGAGGCTTTTGGGGGCCTTGGACTGTCTAGCTGGTAAATTGTTCTTAGACAGTGGTCACTTGGGGTTCTAGTAATCCAAAAGAGCTCAGTATTTTGTGCTTTTTAGCTTTTCTAGTCTGTTTTTTTGTCTGTGTGAATGGAATGTGTTAAATTCCATACTCACTGCTATGGTTTGAAAGTGTCCACTTCAAAATTCAGGTGTAATAGACTAATGGAACAGGTTAGAGAACACAGAAGTAAATCTGCACACCTACAACCATCTGATCTTTGACAGAGTTGACAATAGCAAACCATGGGGACAAACTCTGTATTCAATAAATGGTTCTGGGATAACTGGCTAGCCATATGCAGAGAATGGAAACTGGACCTTTTTTTTCAATATCATATATAACAATCAACTCAATGGATTAAAGACTTAAATGTAAGACCTATCACTATAAAAAACTCTAAAAGAATTCCTTGGAAATACCATTCTAGACATAGGCCTTAGCAAACTTTTCATGATAAAATCTCCAAAAGTAATTGCAATGGAAACAGAAATAAACAAGTGGGACCTAACTAAACTCGAGCTTTTATACAGCAAAATAAAATTTCAACAGATTAAAAAGACAACCTACATAATGGGAGAAGATATTTGCAACCATACATCTGACAAAGGTTTAATATACAGAATCTATAAGGGATTTAAACAAATCAGCAAGCCAAATAAACAAAAAACCCACCAAAATAAAACAAAATGCAAATCATTAACAAATGAGCAAAATACGTCAACGGATACTTCCTCAAAAGAAGATACACATGCAGCCATCAAGCATATGAAAAAATGCTCAACTAATCATTAGAGAAATGCAAATCCAAACCATAATGAGATATCACCTCACACCGGTCAGAATGGCTATTTTTGAAAAGTCAGAAGATAGCAGATGTTGGTGACATTGCAGAGAAGAGGGAATGCTTATACACTGCTGGTGGGAATATAAATTAGTTCAATGACTGTGGAAAGCAATTTGGAGATTTCTCAAAGAACTTAAAGCTACCATTTAACCCAGCAATTACTGAGCATATATTCAAAGGAATAGGAATTTTTCTACCAAAAAGACATGCACCTGTATGTTTATCAAAGCACTATTCACAATAGCAAAGACATGGAATCAACCTAGATGCTAATAGGTGATGGACTGAATAAATAAAATATGGTATATATACACCATAAAACAACAGAAAAACCTGTACTCATGTCCTTTGCAGCAACATAGATGCAGCTGGAGGCCATTATTCTAAGTGAATTAATGCAGGAACAGAAAGCCAAATACATGTTCTTGCTTACAAGTGAGAGCTAAACACTGAGTAAACATGTGCAAAAGCATAGAAACAATAGACATGGGGGCTTATGTGAGTGGGGAGGTTAAGAGGAGGGTGAAGTTTGGAAAACTACCTATCAGGTGCTATACTCACTATATGTGTGATGAAATCATTTGCACACCAAATCCCAGCAACATGCAATTTACTCAAATGATAAACCTGCACATGTATCGCACTGACCCAAGGTAAAACTGGAGAAAAGAAAAAAATAAAGTGATTTCTGGTGAGGAAAAAAAAAAAAGTGTAGCCAACAAGATTGTGTTAAGAGGTGAGGCCTTTAAAAGGCCATGATGATGATGGCTAAAGTAATTCAAATTAAATTAATTCAGACAGAATTAGCTTTAAACTTCTGTGTGTACAATGGTTAGGAAAAAAGTGATTGTTAATTTATTTAAATTCAAACAGTATGGTGTAAACACAAGAAATAAAATTATTAGATTAAATAACTCAAAACTATATCAATAACAATTACAAAATTGAGTGTAATTACTGGTGTTTGGAAATGGTGAAAGTTTCAGGAGGGGAAAAGTTTGTATAATAAGCATGCTAATGCATTTATATTTAAGAGATGTAAATCTAAAATGCCACTATTACTTTAGGTCAATACATTAAAAAACTGAAAATTCAAACACATTATTTAACACCATAAACACATTTTAAAATAGATTATTTAAATCCAGTCAACTCATATGTAGATGACAAAACACATGAAAATTATAGTCAAAAATACATACAGTGGGACAGCAAAAATAAAAATAAGACGACAAACAAAATAAAATAAATAAAATTGTAAATATTTGAGTAGAAGCATAAATGTAAAAGAAGTTAACCTATTATTAAGAGATGTCTGTGTCCACTATGGATTAAAAAAGGAAAAATTAAGTTCTGTCTACAAGAGATGTTTATATAATTTTTTAGCCTCATTTTTTGGCAGAAATTAAAAAATTAAATATGTGGAAGGTGATTAAAAAAGATGGGTAAATTCATTCAAATTAAATTAAAATTTTTAATTTTTAAAAAATAAAAAATTGTGATAAAATAAAATTTTTAAAATTATGCAAATCCAAACAAAAATAATCTGGGATATCACAATGTTTACATTGATAAAAGTTGAATTACAAAAACACAATTTGGGCAAGAATTAATATGTCACACAATTTTTACAATAAGAAAAATGATTTAACTGAAAATTGTTTATATCTAATTGAATACATAATTTTGAAATATCAGTAAATACACAAGTAAATACACAAAATTAACAAGTTAAGATACATACAATGAAATACTAAATACCCTAATACTAAGAAATATTCTCACAAAATATGTGAGCAATAGAATTCAAAACATGGCCGGGCGTGGTGGCTCAGGCCTGTAATCCCAGCACTTTGGGAGGCCGAGGCGGGTGGATCACGAGGTCAAGAGATCAAGACCATCCTGGTCAACATGGTGAAACCCCGTCTCTACTAAAAATACAAAAAATTAGCTGGGCATGGTGGCACGTGCCTGTAATCCCAGCTACTTAGGAGGCTTAGGCAGGAGAATTGCCTGAACCCAGGAGGTGGAGGTTGCGGTGAGCCGAGATCGCGCCATTGCACTCCAGCCTGGGTAACAAGACTGAAACTCCGTCTCAAAAAAAAAAAAAGAATTCAAAACACAAGCAATGGCATCACCAGATGCTGGTAAGAATGGAGAAATTAAGATAAATTAGATCATTCATATTTTACTGGTGAGAATATAAATTGATTCCACCACTCTGAAAATGTCTTAATAACCTGTATATAAAGCTCTCTTATAATTCAGCGATTAAACTTTAGAGCATTTATCCCAAAGATATACTGACATCTTCACGTAATACTGTGTATGCAAATGTTTATAGAAGCTTTATATGTAATAGTCAAAAACTGGAAACAACCTGCGTGTCCTTCAACTGCAAATGGTTAAACAAGCTGAGGTGCGGTCATACCATGGAATACAATTCAAAGTATACAGTAAAAGAAATGACTATTGATATAGAAAACAATCTGAAATAAGTGCCAGAGAACTTTGCTGAGAGAAAAAGGCCAATGTCACAGCTGTTCTCAAAAGGTTACATACTGTGTGGTTTCATTTATGTAACATGCTTAAAATGACAAAATTATAGAACTGAATAACAGATTAGTGTTTGTAAGGGCTTTAGGAGGATATGGGAGTGAGTGGCTATGAAAGAACAACATAAAGGGATCTTACGATAAAAGAAATATTCTGTGTCTTGACTGTATCAATGTCAACACCTAATTTTGACATCATACTTGCTTTGCAAGATACTACCATTCAAAAACTAGGTAAAGGAAACACAGTCTTTCCGTATTATTTCTTGTAACTTCATATGAATCTGCAATAAACTCAAAATAAAATAAGAAAAATGAAGGCAAAATAAAGACATCCCTGCATGGCTGGAAAAAGAATTTGTTTCTAGCAAAACTGCTTTACAAGACATATTGTAGGAATTTTTTTTTTTTCCCATTTATTTATTTTATTGCATTTTAGGTTTTGGGGTATATGTGAAGAACATGCAGAATTGTTGCATAGGAACACACATGGCAGTGTGATTTGCTGCCTTCTTCCCCATCACCTACATCAGGCATTTCTCCCCCTGCTATCTCTCCCCAGCCTCCCACCCCCCACCCTCCCTCCCCTATT
>NW_016107479.1:2950168-2977884 GCF_001604975.1 Cebus imitator | reverse complement strand
CATAAACTGCTTTTTGTTCCCAGGTGCTCTGTCCCAGGGATTTAGGGCTTTATTTATGGGTTTCCGTTATGCTGCCGCCTTCTTTTTTTTTTTTTTTTCTCCTTAAGACCTGCCCAGCCCAGCAAGGAGGCAGCCTAGTCACTGTCGGCCTATAGCAGCTTTGCTGAGCTGCTGTGGTCTCCGCCCCGCTGCCGAGTGAAGTTCCCTGCAGTCCTGTTTATATGGGTGTAGTTAGAACTGCTTTGGCGATAGTGTCCCGCCTCTCTTGAGGCGGAGTCTCTGTTGTGGCGGGTTGCCTTGGCAACGGTGGTCTGCCTCAGCATTGGCGGGTTGCCTTGGCAACGGCGGGCTGCCTTGGTAATGGCGGACGCCCCTCCCCCACAGAGCTGGACCGTCCTGGGTTCAGCTGCGCTTGCTGTGAAACTCTCAATCCAGCGTTTCTGGTTGCTGTTCTTTTGTGGGGGTGGGACCAGCCGAGCCTGATCGTCTGACTCCCTGTCTCAGAGCCTTTTTTAAGTTGGTGTTCCAGTCGCCTGTTGAAGAGGCGCCGGGGTCTGTTTGTTTTCCCCTGCGGCCACTCACTGTGCTGGCTTAAACAACCGCACTGAGGTTTGTGGCGCTTTTTTTTGTTTTTTCCCCTGGAATCTACTGTCCTGGTTCTCTGCTCAGTCCCCTTTTTGAGCCGGCGTTCGGGCGACTTCCCGTGGCTCCAATCGCCAGCCAAAAGGGCACCCGGACCAGTGTATTTTGTACGGAGAACCGCGGCTCCGCGGCGCCGACAAAGCAGCCGCGCGGGGCAAAGCCGCTGCGCTGGCCGGCCGGCATGGCCACGCTGGCCAAAACAGCCGCGCTGGCGACCGTGGATCACCTCTGCCCGGGAATTTCCTAGTCTGTGGGCAATAAAAACGCGGCGTCCACTCACCCTCTGCGCTTTCACTGGGAGCTGCGATCCTGAGCTGTTCCTAAACGGCCATCTTGGATCCGTATCTCAGGAAATTTTTAAGGATGAAAACAAGTGATACCAGAAAGTAATTTGAATCCACATGAAAAAAATAAAAACAGTGATAAAGGTAATTAGTAAGCCATTTACAAAGACATTATAATTGCATATTTTTTTTCTTCTTAGCTGATAAAAAGCAATCGTTAAAAGAATGTCTGTATAATTATATAAAAGCACAAAGGAAGTGGATGGGAACAAAGCCACATTAGAGTAAGGAAATGACACAAAATGGTTAACTGAAATACATAGGAATATACAGAGAGAATCAGAGATGGTAATAAAAAGGTTAGTATAACCATATCTGCAATATATATACCTGCTGTTTTTCTTTCAGTTTCTTTGAAAGACAAAAAATTACATAAGACAGTCATTATAGCATTATATCATTGGGTTTGTAAAATAGATAGAATATGTGTAACAAATATAGCACAAAAAAGGGAAGAAATCAAGTTATATAGAAGTAGCATTTCTGTACTCTTTGGAATTAATATAGTATAAATTTGAAATGTATCCTGATAAGATAAACATTTTATGTTCTAGGGCAATTACTAAACACTAGTAAATTAGGAAAAATTAAGGGATTAAAATGTTATACTGGAAAATATTTTCTCACTGCAAAAGAAAGCAATAAAAGAGAAATAGAGGAATACAAAAGAATTGAGACATAAAGAAAATAAAAGGTAAAACAACAAGGTAAATCCGATATCAATAACAACACAAAATGTGAATGGATTAAGCAATCTAATCAAATGCAGAGATTGACAGACTGGATTAAAAACATAAGGTACAACTATATTTTCTCTACTGGAGACACACTTTAGGTTTCAAGACAAATAGTTTGAGAACAACAGGATGGAAAAAAAATACTCACGCAAATAGCAACCATTTGGAAGTTGGAGCAGCTATATTAAAATAAGAGAATGGAGAGTAGAACAACAACAAAGTGTTTCTAGAAGTAAAGAGGGAGATTTTAGAATAATATAAGGGTTAATTGACTAGAAATGTGTAACAATTATAAAATGAAACTAAAAAGAGGACTCTTTTAGTTTGGTAAAGAAAGTTTGGTAATGGCATACAGACAAACATATAGATAAATGGAAAAAAAAATTGAGAGTCTGGATATAAACCATGACATTTAATGTCAATTGACTTTTGGAAAAGATGCCAAAGAAATTCAATTTTGTAAGAATAAACTTTTTTATAAATTGTGCTGGAACAACTGGTTTTCCACCTACAAAAGAATAAAGCTGGAGTCCATCCTTATTTATATCAGAATTAACTGAAAATGTAGCATAGACCTAAATGTAAGAGCTAACAGTATGAAACTCATAAAAATAACAGTAAATATTCATGACATTAGATATTTCATGAAAAGCACAAGTTACACAAAAGAAAGATTAATTTGACCTTATCATAATTGTATTGGTCAGGGAACTACAGAGAAATAGAAGCTGTGTGCCTGTTAGTGTGTACATGCCTATATGTGAATGTGTGTGTATGTTTAGAGGGATTTGTTGTAAAGTATTGGCTCATACAATTATGGAGTCCAACAAGTCCCACAATATGCCCTCTGCAAGCTGGGAACCTAGGGAAACTGATGATACAGTGCAGAGGGCTGAGAGCTGAAGAGCTGCTGGTATAAATCTCTATTTGAGTCTGAAGTCCTGAGAACCAGGAGCACCAAGAGCATAGGAAGATCATTGTCCCAGGTTAAGTAATCAGACAGAGAGGGAGCATTCAACTTTCCTCTATTTACTGCATTTAGACTCTCAAATGGTTGAATGATGCTTACTCATGTTGGAGAAGGCCATTGGCTTTATTCAGTCTGCCAATTCAAACACTGATGTGTTTTGGAAATGCCATTACAGACAAATCCATAAATAATCCTTAACCAGATATCTGGGCATCCTCTGGCCCATTCCAGTTGATACATAAAATTAACTATCAAAATAATTACAAACAACTGTGCTTCAAAGAACACAATCCATAAAGTGAAAACACAAGCTAGTGAATGGGAGAAAATGATTCTGAAAAGTATACATGACAAGGAACTTGTAGTTAGAATAAATAAGTAACTTTTATATCCCAATAATAATACAAATAACCCAACTGAAAAATTGGCAAAAGATTGAACATACATTTTCCCAAACATGTTATTGCAGATAAACGCATTATGAGATAACTTCACATCATTAGTGAATAGGAAAATGTACATTAATGCCACAGGAAAATACCCAGTATTTTTAATAGATGTAATTAAAAAATATGTGTAAAAACAAATATTGGCAAAGATATGGAGAAATAGGAACACTCATTCATTGCTGGTAGAAATTTGAAATGATGCAACCACTTTTCAGAAACAATTTGGTAGTTCCTTAGAATGGCAAACAGAGTTACCATATACTTCTACTGCTACCATGCATCCAGGAGTATTGAAAACATGCTTCCATGCAAAAACTTCGTGACAAATATTTACAGCGGAATTTTTATAATAATAAAATGTTAGGAACAATACAAAAATCTATCAACTAATGAATAGATTAAAATATGGTATATTCATGCAATACAATATATTCAGCAATAGAAAAGAATAAAGTAGTACTATGTGTTACAGTATGAATTGAAACATACATTTGGTGGATTAGGACTCCACCCATAAGACTTCATTTAACCTTAATTAGCTCTTAAAAACATTTCTGGATATATAATCTCATTGGGGTTTATATTTCCAGCATATGAAGTTTTTAAGGACATATTCAAACCATAGTACTGTATATTATATAATTGATTAATATGAAACATCTAGAATAAACAAATCTGTAAAAACAGAAAATAGATTGGTGGTAATCTATGGATGTATAGTAGTGGTGGGGAAGATTTGGGGCAAAATTAGGAATGACTACTAATATATACAGACTTTCTGGAGTGATACAAATGTTCTAAAATTTATTTAGGCAATATTTTTATAAATTTACAATAAATAAAATTTTAAATTTCAAATAAGTGTGTTTTATGGTATATAAGTTATATCTCAACAAAACTGTTAAAAATGAGATACTTTACAACTATTAGAATGCATAAAATTTTATAAATCTGGATATGACAAAGTGTTGACAAGAACATGAAACAATTAGAGCTCTTAGATATTTTATTGGGATTGTAAAATGTTACAACCACTTTGGTGAATTCTTTTGTAGTTTCTTATAGAGTTATAGACTCACCATGGAAAATTGTGACTCCAATTTCTGTGAGTTCACTCAAGAGAAGTAAAAATATATGTTTATACAAAGAACTGTACATTAATGTTTATATCAACTTTATTCATTATACAAAATAATTAGAAAAAATTACTTTGCCCATCAAGAAGTGAATGGATAAATGTATTGTTCAAAAAGTACTGTCACTATTAATAAAGAACCAAAAACTTAGCAATTGAAACATTGTAAATTTATCATTTTAAGGTTCTGAGGTTCGAAGTCCAAAATAGGTGTCATGGGACTAAAAGCAAGGTGTTAGCAGGCATTTCTTTCTGAAAGCGAGAGTATGTTCCCTTGCCTCTTCCAGCCTAGAGTCTAGGCTTCTCAGGTTCCTTAGCTCATAAACACTTTCCTCTACTTTCAAAGCTAGCAGTGTTGTATCTCTGACTAGTCTTTTGTGGTCACATGTCCCTTTAACCACACATCTATGTATGACAGGAAAAGGATTCTACAAAAAAAGTTACACACACACACACACACGCATATACACACTTGCACACATACATACACAGTGACAGAAAGATTTATTTTAAGGTATTGGCTTATAAGATTATAGAGGCTGGCAATTCTGAAATGTGCAGGGCTGGCCAACAGGCTAAACACTCAGGCATAATTTCTTGAGCCAGAATTCCTTCTTCTTCAGGAAACCTCTGTCTTTGCTCTGAAAACCTTCGACTGATTATGTGAAGACAACCCACATTATGGAGGATAATCTATTTTAGTTTTAAGTCAACCGATTGCAAATGTTAGTAACATATCTAAAACCCTTTTACAGCAACATCTATTGTTTAACTAAAAAAACCCAACATCATAACCTAGACAAATTAATATGTAAAACTGTCTATCACATCAAGAAATCATATTGATTCCACTTGGTTAATTGAGAAAAATCTCCCCATTTCAAGGCCTTTAATCACAACTGCAAAGTCCCTTTAGTCATGTACGGTAACATTTCACAGGTTCTAGGAGTTGGGACATGAACATGTGTTGGGGGACATTATTTGGCCTGTCACATTCTTATAAGGGTATAGCACTCAGCAATAAAGGAGAAAACTTCAAATACGTTCATCAAAGTAGAATCTCAAAAACATTATGCTAAATAAAAACAGACAGATGCAAAACTGTACATGCTGGCAGTTTTATAAATCCATTTATCTAAAAATGGAAAATAAATCTAATATATAGTTATAGAAGGTGGATGAGTAGATTATCTGGGGCTTTAGATGAGAGTTGGGACTAACTAGGAATGGATGAAAGAAAAGCTTTTACACTATTCAAAATATTCTGTTTATTGATTGTGGTGATTATAGCACAGATACATGGACTTTTCAAAATTAGTGTAACTTCCTGCTTTAAATAGCTGTATCTTATTTATATACATGTTATCCCAAAATTTATTCTAAAATGAAAACAAATTCAACATCAAAACATAAAAGCGAATGTAGCCTGTTTATTACACAGTAATTATCAAGATTTGGGCCTTATATATATGGACATGTATATGCCAAAATATCAACAGTGTTTTTTCCTGGGAAGTGGATGTATAATGTTCATTTTGGTTTGCTGACTTCTGTAATGCTTGGATTGTTTTCAGTGAATATGTCCTTTAAAATAATATAGAAGATATTCCCAATAACAAAATAAAATGAACTTAATTTTTAATCCAGAAAGTCCATTTCTAAGGAAATATTTTCCTATGGTTGGAATCAGAGATGCATGCAAATTTATAAGAAAGAACACTCATTCCATTACGTTTCAGAAAGTGATAAATTAGGTTCAGCCTAACCGTTTAAAAGTTGAGTACAATGAGATGGTAATACAGTTTTGACATTTGTCTCCACTCTAATATCATGTTGAAATGTAATCCTCAATCTTGAAGGTGGGGCCTGGTGGGAGGTGTTTGGATCATGGGGGCAGAGTCTTTATTAATGGCGTAGGCCATACCCTTGGTCTTAAGTCAGCTCTTGCTCTGAGTTCACATGAGATCTGACTGTTTAAAAGTGTATGGTACTTCCTTATCCTCGCCCTCCCCCCCACCACAGTTTTTTTGCTCCTGTTTTAGTCTTGTGAAATACTTGCTCCACGTTCACCTTCTGCTTCCTGAGGCTTCCCCAGAAGCAGATGCTGGCACTATGCATCCTGTGAAGCCTGCAGGATGATGAGTCAATTAAACCTCTTTCCTTTACAAATTACCCTATCTCAGGTGTTTACCTATAGCAATGCAAGAATAAACTAATTAAGAAAAATGGTACTGAGGGGTGGGGCATTGCTATAAGGATATTCTATGTGGAAGTGACTTTGGAGCTGTGTAACACACAGAGGTTGAAAGCATTTGGAGGAGTCAGAAGAAGACAGGAAGATGAGGGATAGTTTGGAACTTTTTAGAGACTGGTCAAATAGTTGTGACCAAAATGCTGGTAATGATATGGATAATGGAGTCAAGGCTGACATGGTCTCAGATTAAAATGAGGAACTTACTGGGGACTGGATTGGAGGTCATGTGTGTTACCTCTTAGGAAAGAACTTATTCGCACCCTAGAGATCCGTGGAGGTTTGAATTTTATAGTAATGATTTCACGTATCTGCTAGAACAAATTTCTAAACAGCAAAGCATTCACAATGTGGCATAGTTGCTTCCAACAACCTTTACTCAAATGTGGGAACAAGGGAATGACTTAAAGTTGAAACTTCTATTTAAAAGGGAAGCAGAAAGTAAAAGTTGGAAAAATTTGCAGCTTGGCCATGTGGCAGAAAAAGTAAAAGCTTTTTCAAGAGAATTCAAGCAGGCTGTGAAACAACCATTTGCCAGAGAAATTTTCATAACTAATAGGGAGTCCAGTGCTACTATCAAGACAATGGGAAACAGGCTTTGAAAGCATCTCAGAGACTATCATGGGAGCCCCTCCCATCACAGGCCTTCAGACTTATGAGGGAAGAATGGTACCATGGGCCTGACCCACGGCCCCACTGCCCTGCTCAATCTCAACACACTGCTCCCCACATCCAGGCCACTCCAGCTCAAGCTATGGCTCAGAGGACTCCAAGTGCAGCTCAGACCACTGCTTCAGAGAGTGCAAGCTATAAGCCTTGTCCATGTAGCATTTAAGCCTGTGGGTGTACAGTGTGCAGGAGTGAATGAGACACTCCTCCTATATTTCAGAGGTTGTATGGAAAACCTGGGTGCCCAGCAGAAGCCTGCTGCACAGGCAAAGCCTCCACAGAGAACCTCTACTAGGGCAATGCCAAGGCAGAATATAGCGGATTGAAACCCCTACTCAGAGTCCCCACTTGGGTACCACCCAATGGAACTGTGAGAAGGGGGAAACTGCCCTCCAGACCTGAGAATGGTAGATTCTGGCAGCTTGTACCCTGTGCCTGGAAGAGCCACAGGCATTCAACAACTTATGAGAGCAGCCACAGAGGCTGAACCTTGCAAAGCCACAGGGGTGGAGCTGCCTAACGTGTTGGGAGTCACCCCTTGTACCTGTGTGCCCTGGATGTGAGACATGGAGTCAGAGGAGGTTATTTCAGAGTTTTAACATTTAATGACTGCCCCTGCCTCCTTTCTTTTGGTTGATTTCTTTCTTTTGAAACAGAAGTGCTCACCCAATGCCTATACCCTCATTGTATCTTGAGAGTAAATAACTTTTCGATTTTACAGGCTCATAGGTTGAAGGGACTTGCTTGGTCTCAAAAGAGACTTTGGACTTTTCAGTTAATGTTGAAAGGAGTTTAGATTTTTGTAGACCATTGGGAAGTTATAATTGTATTTTGCAATGTGAGAAGCACAAGAGATTTGGGTGGGAGCAGGTCAGGGCAGAATTACATAGTTTGGATATATGTCTCCACCCAAATTTCATGTTGAAATGTAATCCCCAGTTTTGGATGTAGGACCTGGTGCGAAGTGTTTGGATCATGAGGGCAGAGAATAGGGACCATTATCTTGGTGATAACTCTTGCTCTGAGTTCACATGACATCTGATCATTTAAAGTATGTGGCACCTCCTCTTCACTGTTGCTCCTGTTTTGCCATGTGAGGTGCCTGCTCCTGCTTTGCCTTCCACCATGAGTAACAGCTTCATGAGGCATCCCCAGAAGCAGATGCTGGCACTGTGCTTGTTATGCAGCCTGCAAAACCATAAGCCAATTAAACCTCTTTTTTTTTTTTTTTTTTTTTAATAAATTACCTAGGCTCAGGCATTTATTTGTAGCAATGCAAGAGTGGCCTAATACAGATGATGTGGGTAGAGCCATATCATGGAATGCTATCAGCCATTGAAACCAATATTCTTGGCCTGTATACCAAGAATACTTTATGACATGGGAAAGAGAGTGTGTCAGTTAAATATATACAATATAAACATCTAAAACTTATAACTGCACACATATAGTATACTATTTTTATATATTTCTGAAGTCAGTAACTAATTACAAAATTATTAGTTGTATTTTAAAAATCTTTCGTATTTATTTATATCTTACTATATTTTATGCAATGTCATCAATAAATTTGTATTGCTTTTATCACACAAAACACATAAGATGTGGCTGGAATATATGAGATACTAAATAGTGTTTAAATAAAAATTAATCAAAATGTTCAAAATGGGATAATATGACTGCATATGGTTAGGTGTTGCTCTTATGTAATGGGAAATAGAGAAAAGTAATAGGGAGCTGAGCTAGTGCATATTTGTGTATTAGATTATACTATATGGAATTGTTACTTTTACATCTCCAAATGGTCAAATATTGGAGTTTTCATGTTTTCCAACCTAACATATTGGGAAGACACTTTACTAGGTAAACTGTGGGAATAAATACCCATATGAAACACGTATGGAAATAAAATATCATTTCTGCCCCAAAGCAGTAATAGTTCAATCTTGAGTCTTGTGAAAGTCAAACAGTTTTACTAGGGCATATTTTCAATGTCAATAATTAAAACAGTTTTTAGCTTGGACTCAGAATTCATTTTTCTATAGTAGCAGCAGTATATAAGGTGATGATATCTACCGTGTAGCTCACAAAAGCCTATTTAACCCACAGTGCAGCTGAAATATAGTAGTAATTTATCCACATAAAATCATGTTCATAATAATGTTGCTTTAGGGAGTTGAATGCAGAGTTTATTTCTAATGGAAACATTAGAAAACATGGCTCTCCTGGGACTAGAGCCCATATTCCTTTTGTTGTTCATTTTAGTGTGGATAAAACTGTTTTAAAAATGTTTGTGGCACCACAAAAGAATTTTTTGCTTCAAGCATTCATGGACTGGTTTGGCAATGCATGGCTTTGCTGCTTCTGTGTCTGCTGCCCTGGGAAGATGAGAACAAGTAGGCTAGGTGTCTGAGGACCTGGACTGCATCCTGTTTCAGCCCCAGATTTCCTCTGTGCCATTGGTCAGGCCACCAAAATGTTCTGGGACCAAGTTTCTATATTTGATGGAAATATATTTTTTCTTTTACAATGTATTCAATGTGGTTATTGGTAAATATAAAGAAATTGGTTAAATGTTATTATATAATACAGTATAAGTTTTGTTGTGATTTTTTAAGAAAGTAATTTGTAATATTAGGCTAATATTTTAACTTTGTGGATCCAAAGTGCAACTCAATGCTACTAAAAAGAGAAACAAAAAATATTCCATAAATGTGTTTTGTTTTAGGTTGGGTTTTATGTGTGCTTGTTCACTGTGTGTGTGTGTGTGTGTGTGTGTACATACAAGCACATATATTAAATGGTTTTCTCTTGTAGAAAATGCTATGTAGGACAGAGAAGGGCAGAATAACTCTAGGGAAATACATACACACAAATGTAAATAAATCCTACACTGAATGAGATAATGTTACATATAGTAAATAAGGAATATTATTCCTCTAGTGGAACATCAGAATAATGACGGTGACAGTAATACAGAATAATGACAGTAATTGTCATTATTCTGATGTTCCACTAGAGGAATAATATTCCTTATTTACTATGCAATATACTATGTTATGCTATGCAATATAGTATGTTACTAAATCAATGTAGGAAAACTAAATGGCATTTTAAACCATGTGGTTTCTATTAGGAATGATTGTTTCCTTGTTATCAAGAGACAGTATAGGATATTAGTTAAGAGGCTAACTCTAACCCTAGACTCTGTGGGTTTTAATGTCAGCCCTGTCATTCCTACTTACCTGACGTAGAACAAGTTGCTTCATCTCTCAGAGGCTCAGATTCTTCTGTACAACTGTTAGTGAAATAGGATTGTTGAAAGAATTAAATGAGTTCATGAATTTTGTACAGTTCTTGAAACATTGTGATCTTTCAATAGATGTCAGCTATTACTATTATTTCCATCTCTTCCTAAGTATTCTTTAAGTGTTGTTTGTATATTCTGTGCACTGGTCTTAGGGCAGGCATAATAATAGTGTTAATAATAAAATAACAGAGCAAGATTTATTTACTGCTTACTATGTGTTAAGCATTGTGCCAAGTACTTGAAATAATATCCACTGGTCTGCCCAATACTTGACCAAAGCAATTTAAGCAGCTTACCAAAGCAGTTTAAGTAATTTGCAAAGATCATATTGCCAAGAAAGAGATGCTAGAATTTGATTAGATCCATGCATAATACTTATTCTAAAAGACATCTAATGAATGCCCTTTGGATGTCCACACTCATGTATGCTACATTCCAAATAAGCCTGACCACAAACTCTGGAAAATCCATTATGACCTTTTCTTACCGTGCTCACTGGACCTTACGGTCCTATTAAGCAGTTTCTGTTTTACTGCTTAATATTTAAATAACAAATAATTCATTTAGGCAAATTTACAGCTCTGAATTTTGTCCATATGCATAAACATTCATTAAAACATTTTAACAAATGGAAGGAAGAAGATATCAATCATATGACAGAATAGAAAATTAACAGAAAATTTAAAATGGCTATGAATTTTTACACTTTAAGGACCTCACCTGAAATTAAAACTAGAAAACTGCTTTGTTTAAGGAAGAAAACTCTTTGCCCTAAATTAAATATTGCAACTTTGCTTTTGAAAAGTTTTATTTGGCCTTCAAAAAATGTGTGTGTGTGTGTGTGTGTGTGTGTGTGTATGTGTGTGTGTGTACTTACTTTATATTTCCTTTATTTGGATAACTTTACACAAGATGTATACTGTCCCATTCAAAGACTTTACTTCTCCCTTCTCTTTTCATTTGCCATGCTCCAATATGCACCTGGACTAATTGACACCTCTGTGTTACCTCATTGATATTTTTAATCCTTGTAATTGTAACCTCTGCATTTAACCAAGTAACTGGTATAACTGTGGAAATGAATATTTCTCATATTCTTGTGGAAAAATTTTAATTTAGGAGTACATGATTATTTGCTTACACAGCCCCCAGCCCCTGTAAGTCCCAAACAGGATATGAGTCAGATATGTGGAATACTGAGATTTTCAACTTCCAAGAGCATGACATTGATTCCTTTAGATAAGAATGAGTAATATGAGACATGGTGATAAAACAGAGATTCTGAAAGGCCATCCCACTTTCTGTCTGCATGAACCGTCTCGAGATTTGATGTCACGTGTCCTACTCAAGGATATATACATTGTGTGAATGTGTATAATAAAGCATGCACATATAACTGAAAAGGAATAGAGATTTATTTGCACTGTTTTCTAAGTGTGAAATTTTCAGATATATTTCCTATTTTCTCTTTTGATGACTTAAAGTAATTCTGATATAAAAACATTAAGATTAGACAAAGCAGGTAAAATAAATAATATTTAATGAAGAGGATAGAAGGATATTCACTAGGAGCCAACACTTGTGTTGTAACATGAAGCTTTCCATTAAAGTCTGTTGCATCTTCCCATTGGGAGTAGTTATAGAGAAAATATCTCTGAAGGCGATGAGTAAGAGGAGAAGGTGCCAACACTGTTGGGCACAATTCTATAGTGCCCACTAAGATGATGACAAATAACATAAGAGAAAAAAATGTTTTAAGGTTCATGACTGTCAGCTCCCTGGTTATCAAAGCTTTTCATTTTGCCTTAATCACTGTTCTCATTTTATTTGAACAGAATGTGAATCCTTCACTTACTACTGGTTTGTTTTTGTTTTCATTCATTCATTATCAAAATATTTATTGCCTACTATATTCTAGGCATGAAAGAGGGAGGTATAAATATACAGACCCAATCTCTTGTAGATACTGTGAGTGTCTGATCCATGTTGTTCAGTGATTATGGACATTATTACAGTGTACTGTGTGTGACTTCCACTTGCCAGTCTGCACCTGTGCTGAAGATCAATTGTGCACAAACTGTATGTAGCCCTGCTAAACTCTCCAAGCAGGTTGGAAATCATGAGAAATTATCATCTCTTGGGCTTTACTTTTACCTTTACCTTTGGGATTTGCCTTTACCAGTGACCCTTAGGAGTTGGGATATAAATACTTGAGTTCTCTTTTCCTGTTGGCAAAATAATATTGAGTCATGTATATGGTAACATTTATTAGAAGCCCCTCAGGATTTAGGCTTCAGTTGTCCATTGTAGGAAATATCTTAATAGTCCACCTTTTATTAGGTCTTACCCTTTCCTGTATTGCATCCCTCTCTTCTGTTTTTTATTCATATAAAGTACACTCCACAAATAAAGTTCTGTCACTAGAATCCTATCTCAGATCAGCTTTGGAAGAACCAAACCATGGTACAATACCTGCTATCATGTGAATTACACTGTACTCCAGTGCATTTGAAAGTAAGATCCTATGCCACCTACATCAGAAATCAGCTGTAAAGTTCGATGACCGATTAGCCAAAATCTCTGGCAGAAAAGCTTGCTAATTTGGACTTTAAGCCTGCTTCCCAGTTGATTTCTACGCTATTCATGTTTGAGAATCATTGACCTAATAGCTGTCATTGCACTTTGTGACTTTCTTTCTTTGATTTTGAAAAGATATCAAGTTGTAATGATTTAATAAATTTGTTTGTCAAATATTTTATGTTTGAGAAATTACAATATGTACAAATAAGGTTAAAAATTTCAAAAAATGCCAGGCGCGGTGGCTCAAGCCTGTAATCCCAGCACTTTGGGAGGCCGAGGCGGGTGGATCACAAGGTCAAGAGATCAAGACCATCCTGGTCAACATGGTGAAACCCCGTCTCTACTAAAAATACAAAAAATTAGCTGGGCATGGTGGCGCGTGCCTGTAATCCCAGCTACTCAGGAGGCTGAGGCAGGAGAATTGCCTGAACCCAGGAGGCGGAGGTTGCGGTGAGCCGAGATCGCGCCATTGCACTCCAGCCTGGGTAACAAGAGTGAAACTCCGTCTCAAAAAAAAAAAAAAAAAAATTTCAAAAAATATCTATTTTGATTAGAGTCTTTAAAACAACAAAGTGTATTTGAAATTCATGGGAATCTTTAAATGTTGGATATATTATGAAAGTAGGAAGGAAGGCTAAGGCACAATTTGAATATACTGAGAGTAGAGCCATATTCAATAAATAATAACAAATAATAATCATACTTTTGTGAAAGTATTTTGTGTTTTGGCTGAGGATATTTTTCATTTATTTCTTCATTCATCCTTAAACTCATTCAGTAAATATGTACTGAGTAGGACAAACAGATATCAAATTAAAATGTAGAGGTAAAGAAGTGAAGGAGAAAGATATGGCTCCTACCCTGAAGAACAGTCTCTCTCTATTAAACCTAAGACATTCCTACTGAAACATAAACTCGAAAGAAATTCAAAAATGACGTATTCACCCTAAATTTCACGTGGAAGAAGAATCTATAATTAGTGATTAATGTTTATGATATCCTATTCTTAAAAATATGGTCGTGACCTTCTCTATGCCTTTGCTCTTCTCCAGAAACTAGTAAGTGAGAGGATTATATATACTTCTTTTACAGGAGATTCTTTTACAGGAATTTTTTCACTTTTTATATACTTAAAAAATTCTCCACATTAAATTTACTGCTGGAGCATTTAAAAAAATTTTACCCATAGTATGGGTAATACCGTTGTCAAATGCTGTTATTTTCAGTGATTTCAAAATACATGCTCCTAATCAGTAATATTCAAAGCTTATATTTTCTTTTAGGAGGATAGAGAATCAACTATAACTGACTTTTCAAGAAATCAGGTATGGGTACATGTAAGGTAAATAATCTGTCAAAATATAGGAGCCATGTTTTTCTTCTAACTTTAGACATAGCAGTGAACCCCCTCTTATACTTATCTCCTCTAATATTGAATATTTGGAATCTAAAATTTCAGTTCTCAAAAATACTTAAAAACTTGTTGGTATTTGATGTCACTTTCTTAAGCAAAACAGATTAGCAATGATGTTTTATATAATATGACTACATTTAAAAACTCTTTCATAAGCTCAAGTGCTTACTTGAAATACTGTCATAAATCATCTTTTTGTGCAAAACTTGAATATTTTTTCTTCTAATTCATATGCTTATGTAAGTTTCCTGTTAATTCATTCTTCTCAACACCCCCTTCCTGGCACCCATATCTTGACTTGTGTTTCTAACATTTCAAACAATTTGATAATAATTTTTCTCTCCTTGTTCTCCTCTTACATTTTAAATTTTTCCTGCTACCATTGAGTTTATTGCCTTTTTTCTGGAAAACAATATGCATATCAGAAGTGAGGCTGTGGAGGCTGGAAGAGGGGCTGAGACAATGGCAGCAGAGGCAGAAAGCGGGGTATCTGTGGTTGCTCCTCCTGCAGCTGCCATGGAAGCCTAAGTGAAACAAACTGATATGTTGTCCAAAGATGCTGTTCCCACAGAATTGATGCTCTTTTCCTTGTTCCAAGGGATGTGTTTTATAATGGATGCCTCGCCCTTTCTCCTTTGGCTTGTTAGCAGCACTAGAGTGTGCATTACCCTAAAATGTTCATGAGGTGCGCTGTTCAGGAGGAAATGGCTGGGTCTTGTTACCAACAGTGCACCTCATGGCTTGTCTTGTGCAATCACGTGGCTTCCCACCCAGGTTTGAAAGCTGCAGAAGTTGTACATTCCTCCTAGCGGCTATGACATTTCTTGACACTGCAGTTGGAAAACTAAAGGTTGGATAATTAGAAATAAAATACAATAAGTAATTATAGGTTAAAATATATGATGTGCAATCTCATGGTAACCTCAAATTTGAAAACATAAAAGAGAAACAGACAAAAACATAAAAAAGAAAGAAATTAAGACAAACAACAAAAGAAAATCACCTTCACCAAAAGGACAGTAAAGAAAGAAGGAAAAGACCACAAAACAGAAAACAAATGAGCAGGAGTAAGTCTTTACTTATCAACAATAATTTGAATGTAAATGAACTAAACTCTTTTAATCAAAAGACATAGATAGGCTGAATACATAAAAAACAAAAGTTCCAACAATCTGTTTCCTACTAGAAATTTACTTCACTTAGAAAGGCACATATTGATTGATAATAAAAGGATAGTAAAAGATATCCATGCCAAGGGAAATCAGCAAAAAGCAGAAGTAGCTAGTCTTATACCAGATAAAATGGATTTCAAGACAAAAACTATAACATGACACAAAGAAGGTCACTGTATAATGAAAAAGGGTCAATTCAGCAAGAGTATCTAACAATTGTAAACATATATGCATCCAACGCTGGAGTGCCAAGATATAGAAAGCAAATGTTATTAGAGCTAAAGAGAGAGATAGACCACAGTACAATAAGACCTGGAGATTTCAGCATCCTGTTTTCAGCATTAAAAAGTTTATTCAGAGATACAATTAACAACAAATATCAGACATAATGTGCACTATGGACCAAATGGATCTAATAGATATTTACAGAACATTTTACCTAATGGATACTGAATACACATTCTTCTCCTCACACATGGACTATTCTCAGGGATAAAACATATATAAAGCTACAAAACAAGCCTTAAATGTTCAATAAATTAAATATATCAAGTGCCTCCTCTGAACACAATGGAATAAAACTGGAAATCAGTACCAAGAAGAATATTGAAACTCTACAAACATACAAAAAAATTAAATGATATGTTCCCAAATGACCGATAAGTCAATATAAAAAATAAAGAAAAAAGTTGAAAATTTCTTAGAAAATAAAAGATAATGGCATACCAAAACCTGTTGGATACAGCATAAGCTGTACTAAGAGGAAAGTTTATAGCAATAAGCACCTAAATCAAAAAGGTAGAAAAACTTCAAGTAAGTAACCTGATGATACATCATAAAAAACAGAAAGCAGGACAGGCATGGTGGCTCATGCCTGCAATCCTAGCACTTTGGGAGGCGAAGGCTGGTGGATCACCTAATGTCAGGAGTTTGAGACCATTCTGACCAATACAGTGAAACCTCATCTCTACAAATTAGCCAGGTGTGGTGATGTGCACCTGTGGTGACAGCTACTCAGGAGGCTGAGACAGGAGAATTGCTCGGACCCAGAAGGTGGAGGTTGCAGTGAGCTGAGATCACACCACTGCACTCCAGCCTGGGCGACAGAGCGAGACTACATCTCAAAAAAAAAAATAAATAAATAAATAAATAAAAATTAAAAAGAAAGCAAGAGCAAACCAAATCCAAAATAAGTATAAGAAAAGAAATAAGAAAGATTAAAGCATAAGGAAATAAAATTAAAATTTAAAAAGTACAAAACACCATTGAAACAAAGAGCTAGTCTTTTGAAACGATAAACAAAATTTACATATCTCTAACCTGACTAAGAAAAAAAGAGAGAAGACCCAAATAAATAGAATCAGAGGTGAAAATTGAGACTTTACAACTGATATTTCAGAAAATGAAAGGATTAATAGTGGCTACTTGGAACAACTCTACACAAGAAATTGGAAAACCTAGTAAATGGAGATGAATTCCTAGACCTACCATTCAACCTACGAAGATTGACTCATAAAGAAATCCAAAACCTGAACAGACCAATAACATGTAATGAGATCAAAGCCATGATAAAAAGTCTCTCAGAAAAGAAAAGCCTTGGACCCAGTAGCTTCACTGCTGAATTTTATCAAACACTTAAAGGATAATTAATATCAATCCTAAGCAAACTATTCTGAAAAATAGAGGAGGAGGAGGAAATACTTCCAAACTCATTCTATGAGGCCAGAATCACCCTGATACCAAGACAGACAAAGATGCATCAAAAAAGAAAATCATAGGCCAAAATTCCTCATGAATATTGATGCAAAAATCCTCAAGAAGTGCTAGCAAACCAAATTCAAGAACACATTAAAAATATCATTGGTCAAGACTAAGTGGATTTAACCAAGGATGCAAGGATGGTTCAATGTACACAAGACAATGTGATGCATCACACCAAAAGAAGGACACAAATATATAAGCTTTTCAACTGATACAGAAAAAGCATTTGATAATATTCAACATTTGTTCATGATAAAAACCCTGAAAAAGCTAGATGTAGAAGGAACATACCTTAACACAACAAAAGCCACATGCTAAAGACTCATAGGTAGTATTATACTGAATGGAGAAAACCTGAGAGCCCTTTCTGTAAGACCTGGAACAAAACAAGATTGCCCATTTTCACGACTGTTATTCAACAGAGTACTGGAAGTCCTGGCTAGAGAAATCAGATAAGAGAAAGAAATAAAAGACATCCAAATGGGAAAGAGAGAATTCAAATTATCCTTGTTTGCAAATATAATCTTATATTTGGGAAACCCTAAGATTCAGTCACAGACTGTTAGATTTGATAAATTCAGTAATGTTGCAGGATACAAAATCAACATATTTAGGAATAAACAACCAAAAAAGCAAAACATCTCTATAATAAAAACTATAAAATATTAATGCAAGAAATTTAAAAGGGCACAAAAAGTAGAAATATATTTCATATTCATGGATTAGAATAATAAATATTGGGAAAATATCCATACTGTGTAAAGGAATCTGTAGATTCAGTGCAATCCATATCAAAATCCAATAACATTCTTCCTAGAAATAGAAAAAAATAATCCTACGGTAGATATGGAGCCACAAAAGACTCAGAATAGTCAAAGCCATCCTGAGCCAAAAGAACAAAACTAGTAATCATATTACCTGGCTTTAAATTATACTATAGAGATATTATAACCAGGACAGCATGGTATAAAACCAAACTACATAGAGATACAGAATAGGGAACTCAGATATAAATCCATACATATATAGGAACTTATTTTGGCAAAGATGCAAGAACATGCATAGGAGAAAAGATAGTCTCTTCAATGAGTGGTGGTGTGAAAACCGAGTAGAAGAATATATAGAAGAATAAAACTAGACCCCTATCTTTTGCCTTGTACAAAAATCTAATCAAAATGAATTAAAGACTTAAATCTAAGATCTCTTTTAAAGTATAAAACTACTTGAAGAAAACATTGGCAAAACCCTTCAGGACATATACACAATAAAATACTACTTAGCCATAAAAAAGAATGAAATAATATCATTTGCAACAACATGGATAGAACTGCAGGTCATGGTGTTAAGTGAAATAATCTTGGCATGGAAAGGCAAACTTCACATGTTCTCATTTACTGTGGGAGTTAAACATTAAACAAATGTACTCATAAAGATGGAAAGGAAAATCATGGTAACCAGAGGCTAAGAATGGTAGTGAGAGATGATGGAATTTGGGATGTTTAATGAGTACCAAAATATTGTTAGAAGGGATAAGATCTGGTATTTAATAGCACAACACAGTGAATATAGTCATCAATAATTTATTGTACATTTTAAAATAACAGTATAATTACATTGTTTATAACACAGAAAGAATAAATGTTTGAGGTGATGGATACCCTATTTACCATGATCTGATTATTATCCATTATATGCCTGTATCAAAATATCTGAAATGTCACAAAATATATACACATATTATGTACCCCCGAAAATTAAAAATATTTGAAAAAACATAGTAGTATTATAAATATACATACACATATATAATATCATTTTGATAATGAATATAATGTATGCAATCATAAGCACAGGGACAATAAATATCAATTCAGTAAAAAGATTTTACCAATTTTGTTGTGAGCACTGTGTTTGCCTACATTTGACATGCTGGAAATGATGTGGTTGGCTATAAGAAAAGGAAATTCCCATTATTTCTCATAGCAGGAATTCAGTGGATTACACCTGAAACTGAAAAAATAAGATATGGAGTGAAAAATATCTTATTAATAAATTTATGAAAATTCAGAAGCAATAGCTAAAATAGTTGAAGATGCTGGTAATAGGTACCAAAATTATGGATGACTTTCGGTAAGAAGACAAATAAGTTCTGGTGATGTACAGCTTGGTGACTATACTGTATATTACAGTACAGTATATTAGTGTACTGTTTACTTGAAATTTGCTCAAAGAGTAGATATTAAATGTTTTCGTCACACACACAGACACACACACACCACACAATGGTAACTGTAATAATGGATGTGTTAATTGGATTATGGTTATCATTACACAATATGTGTGTGTGTGTGTGTGTATATATATATAAAATCACACTGTACATCTTGAATGTATACATATTTTATTTGTTAAAAATACCTTAAGATAGCTAGAAAAAAAATTTAATGTAACTCTAGACAGGTCTCAATATAAAAATAAGAAGGAAATTAGGGATGACGTTTGTGGCAGTGATACTGCTACATTTGATAATAAGCCTTATTGAGTTATTGGATATTTTAAATGATGAACTTATAAAACTTGTAAATTAAAGCTACAGGACTAGTACAACCCATATGGAAGATTTATGTTAATTAGAAAAGGACATTTCCTCTGGGCAGGCTCAAATTTTTATAGAGCTGGGTGTCTGTGATTTGGGCTAGATTTTAGCCTCTATCTACATACTCAGACAGGGACCCTTAATTGATGGAAAATCTGCATAACAATACATGGCAGCCCTGTACCAAAACAGTGGAATACTATTCAGCTGTTGGAAAAAATTTGGACTTGTTGTGGAAAGATGTTCACTATACAATAAACATTGGAGATAAAGGATTCTAAAAGAGTGTTTGCAAAGCATCTCATTTTGGTCAAAACAAACTTGTAAAAACGACTCATTAATTTTAAATTGCATTAATATTATTCACTGTATTTTTCTCTATATAAAAAATTTTCATATTTTATAGTGATTTATCTCTAAGTAATGCAACTAATAATTTCTAAACAACTTTTTCTCATTTATTAAAATATTTGTGTATTTTATGGCATGTATAACTACCATAAACAATGAAAAATTTAAATAGCAAAAAAAAGGGAATTTTTGCTACAAAAATTGTGCTGTTTACATAGTGATCCTTGCTAGGAATCCCTCAAACAAATGAAACAGATTTTGGACAGGGGGAGTGGAGAAGGGTTTTTAAAAAGCAGCCTATTTTTCCTGTGAAAAAAATTCCTTAAATTTGTTAATGATGCATTTATTTATCATTCTAAATGAGAGAATACATATGCAGTTGCCCTCTTAAGGAAAACTGGCATCCAGAAGTTAGAGTATACTGTTACTCATACTTCTTCCAAGAGTTAATCACTCAAACCAGAAAATCAGATTTTTTTCCTAAAGGCATACTCATCTGTATGGCATTTTCTCGGATTTAAATGTAGCCCCCTCCAAAAAATTTAGGTGTTGCCAAAGTGATAGTATTCAGAGGTGGGGCCTGTAAGAAGTGATTAGGCCAGGCCACAAGGACTGCTCCCTGTTAATGGGATTAAGCTCCCTGAAAAGAGAGTTCACACAATGTTAGGCTAGCTTGCCATTCTGTTTTCTGCCATGTTAGGACTCACTCAGAAAAAAGTTCCTCACCAGATAAATTGCCAGTGTCTTGATCTTGAACTTCCCAGTCTCCAGAACTGTGAGAAATAAATTTCTGTTATTTATAAATTAACCAGTCTTAGATATTTTGCTGTAGCAGCACAAATTGACTAAGCCAGCATTTTTAAGTGTCAAGCAGGTGACTGACAAAACAATGAATAAGAATGAGCAATGATAAGGTGAGTTAAGTTATGCCCTTTTAAAATGCAGCCTATAAAGTTTCATTAAGAGAAAATGGGCCAGTATAATGTGTAAGACAGTTTATCAAAGGAAAATGGTGTCCAACATAAAATGATGCATTACACTAGGATTAAAGTGCAAGAGATAAATAGAGCCTTTATTCCCCCAGCCACAGAGAGATGCAAATAGTTAATGTACACCAGATTTTTTTTTTTAAGAAAAATTATCACGACTAGATCTGTGCTAGAAAGAATTAATTTTTCTGCAAGAATGTAGAATGCAATTTAGCAAGAAGGACGTGGGTCAGAAGAGGGGGTTAAGAAATTTAGGAAGATATTTCATGAAAGCGTCAAGCTATTAATAAATTTCCTTGATGTATTAGTGATTGCAAGAGTCTCATAAAAATTTTCCTGGAACATTATTCAGTGATATTAAATTTGATTAGTGCAAAAAGGGATGAAGAAGATACCTGTACAGAATGAGATTACAATTAAATTGTAATCAAGCTTTATTTCAGGAAGAAGTGGAACAATCATTGAGAACCAGACATGTAATGACCTGGGGAAAATTTTGCTTTGTTACCTTATCCATACCCTCATGAAAGGGCAGATTTAATCAATCTTGAACATTGAGAACCCGTGACAAATTTTGGACTACCATATGAAAATGCTTTTCTCAGTAATGTCTTCCCACTTAATAATTCTCCCATGTAAGGAAAAGTTTCATTACACTTGACCTAATTTCACTATCCTGCAGAGAAATAGCATTGACCCCCTTCTTATTCCTCTATGGAGAACCTGACAGCTGGCTTCCTTTCTTTGAAATGAGACTATTTTTACACTTGGCAACTATTATCCAGTCTCCCCTCAATCCCCTTTGATTCAGTTTCAGTAATCCAAGTTACTCTAAGCTATCCTCAAAGGCAACATTTCCTAGCACTTTAATTATCTTTCTAGCTTCCAACTGAGCACACTTCAATTTGACCACATCCCCATTTTGCTCCTGAGCTCAGAATTGAAGATGTTATTCTAATAAGGACCTGACCATTGTTTAGTAGAATGAGATGCTCCTTTTTCAATTATAGTATTTCTCAGTATAATCTGTGCTTATGCTGTATATTTTTTCACTCACATTATGATGTTTCTAATTCATGATTGACTTATGATGTCCTATGAGCGATATATCTTTTTCTATCTTAATTATAAATTATTTTATGTATCAATAACTCAGATTTTGTAATATTTCAAGAGTACTACTTTTATATGCTTAAATATCTTTATTTTCTCTCCCAAATTTATAAAACACATAGTGGTAATAAAGACATGTGATAGTCATTTCAAGAATAATTTTTTTTAAAAATCCCAATTTCTACTCCAAATCCTGATAATTAACTACCTGACTCTGGAAAGGGCACAACATCTTTGATCTTCAGTATTCACTCTGTAAAGTAAGATTGCCAAAAGAAGGAAATATAAGATTTCTATATCTCTAAAATCCCATGATTATAAAAAGTATGCTTCCCATATCTAGGAAAAATGTTAAATGAATATTTGTAGAGTATCTACTTTCTATGTTTTATATACTGTACTAAACACTGGTATAAAACTGTGAACAAAACATAAGAAAATAATTTTCTTCATGGAGCTTGCGTTCTATTTGGGTAAATAAATAATAAATATTAAGAGGTGCTAAGAAGAAAAATAAAGAGAATTAGGAAGTAGTGGGAAATTTTCAAGTAGAATAAGAAGAGGAGGCTATACTTAGAAAATGATATGGGAGAAACAACCTAAAGGAAGAAAGCCAAATGGTTATCAGGAGGAAGAACACTCTAGGCAGAATAACAAGTGCAAAAGGCTTGAGGTAGGAATGTGAGTGGCATGATTAAACAGCTAAGAGGTGAGTGTGCCTGGAGAGACTGGGAAAAAAAAAAAAAGAATATTAGTAAATGAGATCCTATATGTAATGGGACATAGAAGACAGACTGCACAATGCCTTGTAAATCATTGTAAAGATTTAGCCTTTACTCTAAGGCAGATAGGGAACACTGGAATATTTTGAGGACAGAACTGATGCAATCTAATGGTACCATTATGGATGCTGTGTTAAAATACACCAAAATTATGCAAGAACAATGATCAATTAGGAGCCTGTAGCCGTAATTGAAATGACAGATCATGCTACGTGGCTGTTCCCTCGTAGCTTAGACCACTGTAGTAGCAATAGAAGGGTGAGAAGTGGTTTAATTTTAAATATGTTTTAGAGTTATAGCAGATAGAGTGCACTGAAGGATCAGATGCAGGAAGTAGGACTATGAAAAGTATGAATAATTTTTAATAGTGTTATGAATGTTTAACTTCAGTGTGGGCATACTCCTGTAAAACGCTTTAGGTACATACAGAATTTGGTATGTTTCACATTTCATATTCATAGTTCTTGAATGTTTCATATCTTGTAAGTTACTAAAAGAAAAAGATTACAAGAATGATCTGTTAATATAATATTTTTGCTGTTAATAAGTAAGATGAAATAATCTGATGGTAGACTCGGATAAACCTACCTTTGTGTCTTGTTTTCAGGTGGTACATCTATATATGTACAGGTAGCAATAAAGATACATTTACCCTAATTTCAAAACACAATCTTGGATAGCTAATGGTTGCTGAAATTAGAATTTGATGATCATTATTCTACTTTCCACCTACCAATAAAAAATGCCTCTGCTACTCAGAGTTTCTATCTCTGAAACAAGTTCTTTTCCTTCTTTGATTTCAGAAAGATGCAAAACTGATCAATGGGTAAAATCTCTCCAGAGGGAAGCTGATGTTAAAAGTTGCAGCTATTCCTGTATTGATTTTTTAAATCAGTTATTAGATTATTTGAGGGATTTTTCTCCGAATCTTCAGATAATTTCATTCATAGATTTAGTAGCTCACCCTCTATAGGCAAGTCTTTTCAAATATTACTTGCTTTTAAAAATATGATATTTAATTCCCATCACTAAGAAAATATGAGGCTATCAATACTTTGAGACACAGGAAATCCAAGAAGTATACTTTCAAAAGGGAAGATAAAAACTGGCCTACAGTAATAATCATAGCACTTAAGGTCTGTTCAATTTTTTATTATTGCTTTTACTTTACACCTGCTGTGTTCATACTGTGCAGCTCTGAGAATGCATTAGCTGCAAGCAATAGGACTTCCAACAGTTCAGTTAACAACATATTCCAGTTACCAGGAATCATCAAGGCTCAACAGAAAATGTTAACAGAACACAGTTACTGAGCAAGGCAAGGGGATGCAAAATAAATTTCAAGTGAATTTTTGAGAATTCACAGACATTTTTTTATCTTCATTCTTGTTAGAATCCTGGCCTTCTGCTAGAGGGAACTTGGCCAGAGTTTAAAGAAGGGTTTCTTTTTTATTATATTGTACTTTTATGTGAATATTTAGAATTTCAAACCTGAACATATTTAGGATGCTGTGCTTTGGTTGGGCACACAAGCATAACAGACAAACACACACACACCATCCACAAATATTCCACCAGCTTTCTAAACACTGTTCCCATTATTGCTGTAGTTTTGCCTTAAAGATTCACTTTGAGATAATATATAAAGTTTGCATTTCTTTTTGTAGTTGTGTTAGTAAGACCCACTAAGAATAATTCAGGAGAGAAGCAAAGTATATTTTTTTTCCTTTTCATTTGTATGTTTTTGAATTTTTGTCTGTGGTGCTCTTCTGAGACCAAAATATTTGACAATCACCAATTGATAGGGAGTGTTTTGCATAGTATTAAAAAATATTTCCCCTGCAACTTGTTGTGATAAATGTGATTACCACTTCATTCACTCTTTGAGTTAATTGCCATAAGCAAATTTGGAAGGCATATATTATGTAGGTGATAGGTAATATGTAAATAGAACATACAATGAAAATTCATCTGGAGTTATTTTAATCATTTTCCTTAGTAGGTTTCTAGGATTCAAACATAGGGCAAATTCAATTGTCTGTATTTAATCCATCATTTGTTCATTAAGTTTTTCCAGTTTATTAAATTTTATTCAGTATTTCCTAGATGTCTTTAACTGCAGGACTCTGTTTAATATACCTATCACTATTTTGAGAAAATAGTGTTTCTTAATTCATACTTTGAGGAAACGTTACAGTGTAGTTTATACTTTGATGGGTGATGTTTCTGAATTTAGTCTTCGAATTACAATAGCAAAGCTATTCTTTCACTATTGGGCTTAGCCATTTTTCTATACAAGTGGTTACTGTATGCTGGTCTTCTTGGTTACATATGTATATGCACAGAGTTTTTTTTCTTTATTGAGATAGGGTCTCACTCTGTTGCCCAGGCTGAAATGCAGCTGTATAATCTCGGCTCACTGCAATGTCTACCTCCAGGGTTCAAGTAATTCTCTCACCTCAGGCTCCTGAGTAACTGGGACTACAGGCACGCACCATCACGCCCCGCTAATTTTTGTATTTTTGGGTAGAGACAGTTCACTATGCTGGCCAGGCTTGTCTCGAACTCCTGACCTCAAGTGATCTGCTTGTCTTGGCATCCCAAAGTTCTGGGATTACAGGTGTCAGCCACCAGACCTGGCGTATATTTTCTACTCATTCTTTTATTACATAGTTATTGAATGTCCTCTGCTAGATGCTGGAAATATAATAGTGAGTGAATATAGAGATTATATTTGCATTCATAGTGATTAAAGTTTAGTTGAGAATGCAAAGGAAATCTTGATCCTAGAATGTTTTTTCAAGAGACACTATTTGAGAGACAAGGTATGAGTAAACAATCAGAGGAAAAGTGGAAACTGACTAATTAAGAGAAAGGACCAGGGAGATGAAAGCAAGGACAAAGGTGGGGATGTATAAAGTCATCAGCACTGATAGACATAATGACCAATTTTTAAAATATCACTTTTCAACAATTACCCAACTTTGACATTTCTCAACTGTTACTAGTTGTTAAAATTTAACACAAATAATTTTGACTGATGGAATTATATAAACCAGCTGAGCTGTTTAAAGGACGTCCTTGGGCATTTGAACACATTTGCTCTCACAGCAAAATGCTGACACTTAACTTGGAGTGCTCATTTTACCTGTTGCTTCGTATCAGAGATAAAGAAGCTTCCTTATCTCTTTTCTTGCCATTTTGAATTCCAGCCCTGCTCTCTTCACCACTCCCTGCTACTTAGCAGCTGTCTGGAGAATGAGGCTTGATTCAACAAATGGGTGCTCTCATTGGGATGGTGGCGCAGTCTAAGCTTAGTGGACACATAAGCAAGTAAACTTAGTGGACACATAAACAACAGTCGTGTGCTGGTGTAAGAAATGAACCAGCCTTCTGTTCTGTTGACATCCTTAATACAAGGCTTTCAATAACAAAATATATTTTTAATTAGGTTATAATTTCATAGGTGATACAGTTTGGAAATATCTCCCCTTTTGGAATATAGACTGTTCATGACTGAAGATTATAGGTATCAAATCTTCATGGTATTTAGATCCTGTGGATTACATTTAAAGCAATGATACGCAGTTATATTTTGTAAAGTCTGGATTTATAATATACTGAAAATTATACCCTTCACAGTTAAGCTTACAGGGAATCATTTTAATTAGCAAACAATAACTTTTTTCCAAAATTCTTTTGGAGTTGTACAAGCAGCAGATGCTTAGTATAACCAGAAAAACAAAAATGATAGAAGACCCTCAACAAGTGGTTGTCTGAAGTATGTCCCCATTAGTAACAGTGTCCTGGGCTATTGGAGGAGCCCTAATTCCAGTTTCTAAGAAACCAGTTTCCTTCTTTTTATTCTGGGCTATCTCATAGATTTTTAAATTACTGATTTTGTGCTTAAGTTAAGCGTAATGATATCATGTTGCATTCATCAAAGATTTCTAAACTTATACACATAAACACACACACTCACACACACTTTTCATCTCCATTTTACTTTCTTAAAGGTGAAAATCAACTTTATCATTGACCGTTCTTTTTACTCTCAATAAACACCATTAAGATAAGTTTGATAAATGTTTGTATGTAAAACTTACATATATACACACACTAAATTTTCAACAATACTCAGTATTTTGTAGCTTAATGCTCTTATTCTTCAGTACCACCACAAAAAACGAAAAATAAGAAAAGGCTCTACATTTGAACTGATGGAAACTTGTTAATGGAACCTACATTAAGAATCTCCATGAGATTAAAATAATGTTGTATCTAAAATAAGTTTTTTTAAAGGTAAAAAGTAAAATAATTCTGTGCTTCAAAATTTAACATGAGGTAAGCCTTAACTTACTTATTTAAGATCCAGGCCGGGCGCGGTGGCTCAAGCCTGTAATCCCAGCACTTTGGGAGGCCGAGGCGGGTGGATCACGAGGTCAAGAGAT
>NW_016107479.1:2945220-2949780 GCF_001604975.1 Cebus imitator | reverse complement strand
ATTACAAATATCTTGTTTTCCCAGCCAAGTCATTATATTAGCTTTAGCAGCACACTTTTAGGCACAAACAAATAAATTTTTGCCTGAAAATGCAAAGAACATTGACATTGATTTGCTATAACTAGTCAAAGATATAATTTTTTTTAAAGTTCAGTTTTATATTTTACTAAAGCTATTATCAGAATTTGAGAAACAATTTTTATAGTATTCAAGTATTATTTTCCCTTCCATTAATTCTGATATTTTTCTGCATTTGTGAAAAACAAGAAACTTTGTTGAATAATGAATTTTGAGATTATATAATTGTATTTATTTTCTTTCCAACATTTTGCAAGCATAAACAATGTTTGCATTTGTAAGCTTCCTTTGGTTTATAAAATTCTCTTCTGTTTTGCAGCTATGACTAGAATTATGGTAATTTTAATTCCTCTCTACACCTATGACACAAAATTTCCAAGCCACATACACTTGATATTTCATCATAGTGAATGAGATTATTGTGCTATTGTATTTCTGAACACTTATGTACTCTAAATTACTTTTTAATGTCTAAATGAGACTTCTTGAATGTGTTGACATATATTTAATAAAAAAAAACACAAAAATAAATTATGAATCCTAACTTGTTCTTTGTGTTCTCAATATATGACAAATTCTTCTTTGAGCAACTATTATTAACAGTCTCTATCATTTTACTCAGGACACAGTCTATAACAGAACTTCACTATTATGAAATACTTACATATCCTGAAAATATATATTCAGAGATTTAGTGTGTCTTTCATTGGTATGTTTCTGAAAAAGAAATCATCCAAGTTGTATTTCTAAAGAAAACTATTAAAATTTCCCTCAAACTAGGACCTCTGTCATAGCATTATTGTGATTTTAATTAGAATTTTTATTTTGTTAATCTATACAGGTCCCTTTACTTAGGGAAAAGCAAAGTAGCCCAAAATATACTCCTCTTTCAGATTTCAGTCAACATTATTCATTCTTCTAGAAGCATCTCACAGTAGCATGAGCCAAGTTCCTATTAAACAAATTCTACTTTGTTTTCATTGAATTAGATAGTTCGATGTGTCGAGTTTCTAGAAACTGCTTACCTCCTGGTTGCACTGATCTATGTTAGTGATTTTCTAGGCTGAACGCCATCCTCTCTGATAAGTCATATGATTGTAATGATAGCAGCACAGTTCCTAAGGCTCTGGCTAACGGCCTGTGAGAAAACATGTCCATTTTTTCTGTCTATATTGTCCATATTACTAACCACATCTAACACTGCTGAAGATAAGACAAACAACTTTGTATTTTCTGTATCACTATGTGAATATGCATGTGTATGTGAGTTCATGTGTGTTTCTATGTATGTGTGCAGGATTAAGTGTCTGGAATATTTTCAGAATATTTATAGCTATAGACTAGCCGGTTTATGGGGATTGGAAAGCAAATGACTCCTACAAAAAAGATGTGCTTAAAATCATTTTAAAGGCAAGAGAATGGAAACATACTATAACCACATTCTAAGCCTCAATTCCGTGGTATGTATTGTATATATGTGTGTGTATATATGTATGTGTATACTCCCTAAAGGGTACTACTATGGAAAAGTTATTATGAGCTTGATTTTTGTAATGAGGCAGCTGTATCTCAGAACTATTTAATAATTCTCTAAAGTGCACAGCTTGTAAATGCCATTCTTTAGAGGTGAACAAAATCTGATTCCAGAGCCTTTATTCTTTTCAATAAACTGCAGGCTAAAGAGATGGTACTACAGTACCCATTTTCAAAATATGCGGAAATCAGGACTACCCAGTTAGCTGTTACATTTTTTATTCTCAACATCTCTACGGCAAGCAAAAACAATCTTCCCTTGGGATGATTCTTAGACTGTAGCTAATGACTACTTTCTAAAAGTCTAAACATGAGAGTGCATTTTATTTGTATTAAGTGGTTTAGTTTTGGAGACAAAGATAATGAGCACAGGAAAGACTAAAGAAAGACTGTCATTGTTGATTTTTCAGAAGGAATATGGATAGTTCCTTACCAGCAGTTTGTCCATAGCTCACAGCAAAAAGCAGATAGCGTCTCATAAGGTCAAACTCCGAAAGCAATGTGAAACATAGATGGGAAAATTCTGATGGCCAATGATAAAGCATCCCCTTTTTCTACTCTATGTGATTTTGTGATGTATTTTTAATATTTTTGAGGTTAACTCCATAACATAGAATTCTTACAAATAAAATTCACCTTTGTATTTTGCTTTTTTGAATGAACAAAAGCTATTCAAATATTATGATAAAGCTCTCCAATTTCCCCCATTTGTGAATTTCAGTGGAATTACTCTGTAGCTATCTAGCAATATTAATACAGCCTACTTTTTCTTTCTCCTTTTCTATTTAGTATATCAGTTATTAAATTCAGTGCAATGCTAGTTTCAAGAACATTTAATTTTCTGTAGTATCATGGAAGAAATATCACTCTTATTCTAAATTACTTTTACTCTTTATTTGTTGACCATTCCAACTTAACTGCTTAGAGTTAAAATAAACATTTGGAACGGAAGACTCAGCTTCTCTCTGTTAACTATTTTAAATATAAATGATTACAGGAAAACTTTATAATACATTTATTTGTCTGAAAGTCTTAGTTAGATGCGGAGTTTTATAGTTTTGGGTTTTTAGTTTTGTAGTTTTAAAAATATATATTGTTGGCTAGGTAATGTTTTTCATTGTTAAATAAAGTATGGGTATTGTAATGAAGTGATATTCAGGATCCTCTCTCTCTCTCCTCCCCCACCCCCCACACACGCACACACACGCAGGCACACACTCATATATAATCTTGTCTCAACAGTGCAAAGCAAAGTAAAATATTTATTATTTAGCCTATGATTTTCCAAAAAAGGTTTAATGGATTCCATAGAATATTTCTTTTCTGGAGAAATTAAAATATAGTAGATATCCTAAAAGTTAATACCACTGAGAAATGCTAAATTCAGTTGAATGAGCTTCCTTATTGAAGGATCGTTAGAAGTATGTAATATACTCTGTGTACATATGTGTTTTCTAGGAATACCTCTTACTGTGATCTGGCATATCATTTCATTAATCAATGTTTATAGATTGATCCAGGATCTATATCAGGGAATTCATATAATGCATCTGTATTAGTGTGATTTCATGCTGCTGGTAAAGACATATCCAAGACTGGGAAGAAAAAGAGATTTAATTGGACTTACAGTTCTACATAGCAGGAGGAGAAAGGCACTTTTTACATGCTGCAGGCAAGAGAAAATGAGCAAGAAGCAAAAGCAGAAACCCCTGATAAACCCATCAGATCTCGTGAGACTTACTCACTGTCAAGAGAACAACATGGGAAAGACTGGACCCATGATTTAATTACCTCCTCCTGGGTCCCTCCTGCAACACATGGGAATTCTGGGAGATACAATTCAAGTTGAGATTTGGGTGGGGACACAGAGCCAGACCATGTGATTCCACCCTTTCCCCACCAAATCTCATGTCCACATATTTCAAAACCAGTCATGCCTTTCCAATAGTTCCCCAAAGTCTTAATTCATTTCAGCACTAACCCAGAAGTCCACAGTCCAATGTCTGATGTGAAACAAGGCAAGTTCCTTCCACCTATGAGCCTGTAAAATCAAAAGCAAACTAGTTACTTCCTAAATACAGTGAGAGTACAGGAATTGGGTAAATACAGCCATTCCAAATGGAAGAAATTGGTCAAATCAAAGGAGTTTCAGGGCCCATGCAAGTCTGAAATTCAGTGGGGCAGTCAAATTCTGAACCTCCAAAATGATTGCCTTTGACTCCAGGTCTCACATCCAGCTCTCGCTGATGGAAGAGGTGGGTTCCCATGGTCTTGGACAGCTCTACTTCTGTGACTTTGCAAGGTACATCCTCCCTCTCAGCTGCTTTCATGAGCTGGTGTTGAGTGTCTGTAGCTTTTCCAGCCTCACAGGCATGCTGTTGGTGGATCTAGCATTCTGGAGTCTGAAGTATGGTGGCTGTCTTCTCACAGCTCCGCTAGGTAGTGCCCCAGTAGGGACTCTGTCTGGGGGGCTCCAACCCCATGTTTCCCTTCCATTCTGAGCTAGCAGAGTTTATTCATGAGGGCCCCATCCCTGTAGCAAACTTTGGCCTGGGCATCCAAACTGAAACCTAGGCAGAGGTTCCCAAACCTCAATTCTTGACTTCTGTGCACATGCAGGCTCAACACCACATGGAAGCAGCCAAAGCTTAGGCCTTCCACACACCAAAGCCCAGGCTGTATGTTGGCCCCTTTCAGTCACAGCTGGAGCAGCTGGGACACAGGGCACCAAGTCCCTTGACTGCACACAGTACAGGGACCCTGAGCCCAGATGATGAAGCTACTTTTTCCTCCTGGGCCTCCAGGGCTGTGATGGGAGGGGCTGCTGTGAAGGTCTCTGACACAGCCTGGAGACATTTTCCCCATGATCTTGGGGATTAACACTCGTCCGCTTGCTACTTATGCAAATTTTTGCAGATGACTTACATTTCTCCCAGAATTTTTTTTTTT
>NW_016107479.1:2931782-2945010 GCF_001604975.1 Cebus imitator | reverse complement strand
TTCCCCCCAACTGACCCCAGTGTGTAGTGCTCCCCTCCCTTTGTCCATGTGCTCTCATCGCTCAACACCCGCCTATGAGTGAGAACATGCGGTGTTTGATCTTCTGCTCCTGCTTCCCTTATAAAACTGAATGCATTTAACAGCACCCAAGTCACATCATGAATGCTTTCCTGCTTAGAAATGTCTTTTGTCATTTACGCTAAATCACTCTCAAATTCAAAGTTCCACAAATTTCTAGAGCAGGGGCAAAATGCTGCCAGTATCTTTGCTAAAACATAACAAGAGTCACCTTTGCTCCAGTTTTTAACAAGTTCCTCATCTTCATATGAGACTACCTCAGCCCGGACCTTATTGTCCATATCACTATCAGCATTTTGGGCAAAGCCATTCAACAAGCCTCTAGGAAGTTTCAAACTTTCCCACATTTTCCTGTCTTCTTCTGAGCCCTACAAACTGTTCCAGTAACTCTGCCTGTTACCCAGTTACAAAGTCATTTCCACATTTTTGGGTATCTTTCAATAATGCCCTACTCTACTGGTACCAATTTGTTGTATCAGTCATTTTCACACTGCTGATAAAGACATACCTGAGACTGGGAAGAAAAAGAAGTTTAATTGGATTTACAGTTTCACATGGCAGGAGGTGAAAGGCACTTCGTACATGGTGGCTGCAAGAGAAAAAGCAGCAAGAAGCAAAAGTGAAAACCCTGGTAAACTCATCAGATGTCATGAAACTTATTCACTATCACAAGAATAGCACAGGAGAGACTGACCCCCATGAGTCATTTTCCTCCCTCAGGGAACCTCCTATTACAAATGGGAACTTGAGTGATACAATTCAGTTGAGATTTGTGTGGGAATACAGCCAAACCATATAATCATCTTATAAAAGGAATTAATTGGCTTTGATTTTGGATATTGAAACTTAAAGACTCCTTTGAACTTAAGATACATTTATTCATTTATCCAGTCATTCTACATTTTTTGTGTACCTACAGACTGTCTGCTTTTGTAGATACTGGAACATATAAAGATGAATGAGACACCACCTCTGCCAAAAGGCACACAGAGCTTTTATAATGTAGTGTATATATGACTGGAGAAAGGTGACAGCAGAGCTCATTTTAATGAGGGAATGTTTCATAACAAAGGCTGCATTTAAGTTGTCTCAATGAATTTGTAGTAGTCTATTAAATTCACAATATGCTAAGGAAAAATCTTGAGGCATAGAAAATGTCACGAATAAAGAGACAAGAAAAAATGTTTTTAATTCCAATCTATTTCAGAAAACTTGTGGTGGAAAAATGGTTGGCCTTCCCTTGAAAGTTTTCACATTTGTCGTTGTAGCAGTGGGCTAAAAGTTGCAAGACATCTTTTTTTTTTTTTTTTTTCCCAAAATCCAATGGCAAACAGCAGAAGACATTTTATCCTTCAAACATGAATTCAGCAAGGGATGCTTAGAAGTAAAGCATCCTATTAGTTCTTGTTCCTGATAATCATCAACTGCCAGGTTCTTCAGCATTGTGTTTGCAGGTGATTGTTGTTTTTTCCTCTGATGTGGCACTGACAGGAACTAATTTTTTCCTGCCAGTACAATGAAGTTTCTTAAGTGAAAGCATTTCATCTGTTTCAAGTGAAAGTATAAAAAGAAAGTCTGCAAATAAACATGAGAGGAAACATTGTAGCACTTCCTTGGTAGCTTGCCTTGCACACAGGACAGTAGATGGAAACTAGAGGGAAACACAAAGGGGAGTTTGAGAGAGGTGATTGGAGTTTTCTTTACAATTTTTTTTTTTTTTTTTTTTTTTTTTTTTTTCGCTTGCTTCTTTAAGACTTTAAGGATACTTTACTTACCAAGTGCAATAAATAACCACTTTCAATATAGGTAGCTTATACTCACTTTCCAGAGTATCTTTGGATCTCCTGAAGCCCATCCATACATGGGATCCCATAGACATCATGGTAAAATCCCCACGAATAGAAAAAGAAAAGGCAAAGAGAAGAGAAATAAGAGATTATAAGGGGAAAAAAGCACTAGAAAGCATGGGGGAAAATATGTAGTTAAGGGAAAGGATGCAAACGAAGACAGAAAATGATGGAGAAGAGAAAACAGGAAAATAAATATAAAGACAGCATTATCAAGGGTAAAATAAATCTAGAAATAGTAGGATTAATTTTGGGGAATGCCTCGTTTTAAATGTGGTGATGTATATTCCAGTACAACATGGAGTAACAAATTATGAAACATAATTTGATAACACTCAGAAGAGCAGTATGGCTCAAAACAGCAGCATAAAATTGAAAATGCTGAATTTCTGAAAGAATTACTTTAGACTCCACAATACTTAAAGGCTTTCAATTAGAGGAGGAGTGGGTATTCTGAAGGAAATGCAATTATAGGCAACTTTTTTAGCCTTGAAATTCAGCTTTTAAGACAGTTAAACCCTACTTTTATGCAGACTGGTAGATCTAAAATTTATTTTTAAAATGAACATGTATTTTAATTACAGTAAATCATGCTCACAGTTTTCAAAATTAAATAATATTAAAGATAGTTTTGGTAGCCAACCAGAGTAGAAATTGATTACTTGTAGAGAGCAAAATTTGACAGATATGCATCATAAAGCCTTTTATTATTTGAGTAATCCAAATAACTTCTAAAATTACTCCTTGAAAGTATACAGTATGTTATGTGGACATATGGGGACATACTAATGCTCATTTGCTTTTCTGATAAGCTTTCCTGATTCCTAAATCTCAAGGCATCTCCTTTACTGGTTTACTATCAGGCTTTTTTCCCCTTCATAAATGAAGATTGAATTTTATAGCTATGTACGAGCTAATTCCTTATTTTTGTGGAATAGAATTTATAGTAGTTTTGTTGTTTCTATAAATGACTGGTAGAAACATAGAAGTTATATGATGTCAGTCCTCAAAATATCTGTATCCTGTGTCACACAGTTTCCATCCAAAATGGTTGACTTCTATATCTGGAACACGTTTCATCTTGGGATCTCTCTTTACAATTATAATGTTGATTCTCTTTAATTCTCTCCCATGTTCAATCTATTTATTTTCTGTATTCCAAATCTTCCTTTGTCCTAGTTTATTTTCTCATTAGACAGCAAGTATTCTCCAAAGGCCCCTTTGGCATAGGTAATAGAATGTAAATATTTTAAGCTCTTGGGTATCTAAAAGTGACTTTATTCTAATCTAAATTTGATTGATCATTTGATGGATTATAATTCAATTGTAAAATAATTTTCCCTCAAGAATTTTTAACCAAGTCCATTTTGTCTCCTGCTGTAGGATTCAAGAATTTGAATTCAAAGAAAAATGGGGTTGGCATCTCTTGTTTCTTCACTTCCTTCTGCACAGGCCCTGGACTTCACATGCAAATTTGATAATGCCCTCTTCTTCTGTATGCTTCTACTGCTGCATCTACAACATTTCTTCTCTTACTTCTACCAAAATATGGTTTATGTTTTAGATGGGAAAATACAGATTTATTTTTCAGAATTTTAGCGCTATTAGTTCACTGTCTTTTTGCTTTCAGTATTCTATTCAAAATGCCCAAAGTCATTTTGAGGTCTAAGATATTTCATTTCCCTAGGATTTTGCTGAAAGCCAGTGAGCTGACATTTTACTGTGATGTGGACTATGACAAATCTAATTTGTTCCCATTGCTTTATAAATTTACCCTGTAACTTCCACATTGAAATTCATGCCTGTCAATTTAAAATATTTTCAATTTTTCTGCATTTCTTCAAATGTTCATGTGATTTTTCCCATTTTTTCAGTTAATATACTAATGCATATTGATGTATTTTCACATATTAAACCTTGCATGACTATAATGATCCCTACTTGTTCATAATGTATTATCCCTTTTATATAATACTGGAATCAGTTTGCTAATATTTTTTCTTTTTTTTTCTTTACAGAGGTAATCACTTTAAATTTGCTGATATTTTGTTAAAGATTTTTGCATGCATATTCATGAGAAGTGTTATTCCATATTTTTCCTGTTTTGTAATGTCCTTGCCAAGTTTTAGTGTCAATGTTACTCTTGGCTGATAAAATGAGTTGTAGAGTTACTCATCTTCCCTTACTTACTAAAATACTTTTTCATAAGAGTGGTGCTATTTCTTCCTCAACTGATAATATTTCACAGTAATCAGAATTTCTATTGCTTCTTGTATCAATTTTATTCAACTGTAAACAAAAAAATCTGATGTGTTGTATTTTAATTATCATTTAGTTTAAATGATAATTAAATGTATCATTAAATTATCAGTTTAAATCAGTCAATCATTGCTTTTTGTTTGGCATGTTTAGATCCTTAATATTTCAAATCAACAATTATTGATATAATTATTATATCAGTATAAATATTAAGGATCTAAACATGCTGCAATAATTATTCAGAACTTTGAATTTACCTCTACCATTTTCTTATTATTTTGAATTATTATTGTTTGTCTTCTGTGTGTGTTTATTTTTCCTGACTACTTTTTGGTTATTTAGTTTTTTCTTCCTTTTTCCTTTCCTTTTTTGATTTTATTATTTATTATATTTTTGTCTATGGCTCTTTTTATTTTAAATGCATTTATAATATCAGACTTCATCTTTCATAGTTTACTTAAAGTTCATATTGTATTATTTCTTACAAAATACAAAAATATATAACCTTCATAAATTTGTTTATTCTTTCTCAATAACTTCAAATTGTACTTTTTCTATATATTATATATCTTATCTTTAAAAAGATAGTGTTTTGTTGTTCTTTGTTCATTCTTGAGAATTTAAGACTCTTTCTTATATCATTTCTCTTCTTCCTAAAAAAGCCTCCTGTAGTGTTGCTTGAAGGCTGAAGCTCCTAGCATTAAATAGTATTCTTTCATCTGAAAAATGTCTTCATATTGCCTTATGAAGGATAAAAACATATTCTTGAAGGATATGTTTGCTGGATATAGAATGCCACATTTATAGTTCTTAATTTTGTTAAATATGTTCTTTCTTTGTCTTTTAACCTACAGATTTTTTTGATGGAAAATTAGTGTTCACTTGAACTCCCGTGTTTCTGTATGTGATGTGTCATTATTTTTTAGAAGTTTTCTATATTGTTGTCCTTTGTTATTTAGTTGTTTGAATATCACTAAGGCTTTATTCTGAGATATATTCAGGGCTTTCAAATCTCAGTTCAAAGACTTGTGTTTGTGAGGGGTCTGTCTTGCACATATGTGCATTATTGGGAGTTAGTTAGTTTGAAATTTGTCGGGATTGACTCCTACATCATTTGGTAAAGATGGGTTAATTGTCACTATACCAGATACATAAACAGTATTTTTAAGTGCAAAATAAATTGTAAGCCAGTGGGATTCCTGTGAAATACATTGTGTGATTAACAGTTTTTTTTGCATTGTTTTGTAACCATTATTATCCTTAAAATTTATCGTCATGAAACTCATAAAAGACTAAAATTTGTGTGCCCCTTGCAGTGGTGACCAGAAGCTTCTTTAACTTCACAGAGATGTTTTAGGGGGTTCTATACAATTTTTCACCATGTAACACAGATCTATATTTCTCAAGTCATGAACACTGACTGCATCATAATTGTCTGTATCAGATTCTGAGATACTACTTCAAAGCAATTACATTTCATTTTCAGAATAAGGGGTGGGAGGTGGGGATGCTAGTTCAAGGTGGGATCAAATACAATAATTTTTAAAAGGCGTGCAAACATATATCACCAAAGGTTAAAAATCGTTTTTCTGGGGCACCCTCCTGTCACTGAAAACTCTCATTTGGTCCATCAGGCTAAATGCTACCCGGAAACCCTAGGCTTCATCCAGAATGACAAAGGACTTGCTTAAAACTACATAAGCAACATGTCTTATGACAGTGTGCTTCAAATAACACTATGTAAGTGTCTAGGAATTCAGTAAAAAATGAAAGCTTAAAAATACTGAATTACTAAAGGAAATCTTGGCATAGCATACATTTGGGAATTGTTGTTCTTTTCTTGATAACCTGAAAGAGATTGTTTCTATAACAAAAAAAAGCTAAGCCAGTATAGTTTGAGAGATGTGCAATATTATTATATTATTATTTTAATTGGAAGACTTTCCAAAAATAACCTAGGTGCTGTTATTTAAATAGAGAATGTAGGATGTTAATTGAAAACACAGATTTACAAAAGGCAATAGTCAGCATGAAGCCGTTCGTCTCTAATATTAGAAACTATTGGGTTATGAACAGAGCATGAAGATATACATGTATTTTAACATCTTCCCCAAAATTCACTATGATAAAGAAATATGTTTGCGAAGGTTGTGAACCCATAAAAAGAATGAAGTTTGGAAAAAACACAATAGCACCACATTTTGGACGTCAGAAATAAAATGGACAAGTGTTAAGTGTTGGTAGACCACCAAAAGCTAAATTTGAAACCATCAGAAAACTTCACTTCAAAATTCTTAGAAATTGGCATCCACAATTACGTCTGAAACTAAAAAATGAAGAGAAAACCTGAATACTGAGGACTGTGCCAAAACTGTTTAACACACTGGATTACAGGATCCACAGGGGTGAGCAGCTGCATTTCCCCAATATATGCTGCTGAGCAGCTGCATTTCTTGATCCCCAACTCAGATGAGTTTGTTTTCTGAAGAGAATGAAACAGATAATATTCAAGCCAAATGCTGAATTCTGACACCTTGATCTCTTTGTTCCCTGAGATGCTAGAATGAGACAGAATGAGAGCGGTCAGACTATTATGCTACAAATAGGTGATTGAAAAAATCCTTTCTGGAGGATCTGACTCACTTAAAAGGAATGATCATCTCTTAATGAATTATTCATTTATGAAACAATAATGGATAATATATTGTTTAAAGTAATTATTATATGGACAAAAGTGTTGTTGGAAATTAAAATGAGAAAAGCAATTTTTTTTTTTTTTTTATTTGCAGTTGAACATTTAGAAGACAAAGTTGAGGAAATTCCTCCAAAGGCAGAAGAAAAAAAAAAAGAGATTAAAAGAGACAATTTTTTTTTTGTTTCTTTTAAATCGCTGGCAAGGAAGTATAACTTAACTTTGAGTCATAATTGTCAAAAAGTCTTAAAAACACTTAAATTACAAGTAGAAAAAAAAACCTCTTTTATAAAAACATTAAAATTTCTATAACCAATATAATGTTTAATGGTGAAATACTGATTATCTCCCTCTAAGATTAGAAGCAAGACATGGTGTCTGCTTTAATTAATTGTGTCCTATCACTGTAATGGAGTTGACTGAGCTACTGAAATTGGCAAATAAAAGAAAATATAGGTAACATTTATAATTCAAAGAACTTCATATGGAATATCTAAAGGACTCTTACAGGTATATAACAAAAGATAAACCGATTTTTTAAGTGGGCAAAATATTGTAACAGACTCTTTACAAAAGTAAAAACATGAATATTGGATATAGCAGTTGTCCAATAAGTCTGTAAAAATATTCTGAACATAATTACCCATTAGAAAAATTCAAGTTAAACCACAAATAAAACCACTACACACTCATTAGATTGGCTAAAAATGGAAGCTTAACTATTAATAGTTTTTGCAAAAAATAAAGAAACTGGAATTCTTATTCACTGCTATTGAGGATTATATGTCACAAGTTATCTGAAAAATAATTTGGCTGTTTTTTTAAAATGAACATGACCTACAATATAAATCAGTATTCCACTCACATGTAGTTAACCAAAGAGAAACACAAAAGCTATTTTTCATACCAAGACTTGTACATGAATATTCATAGCAGTTTCATTTGTAATAGCCAAATACTGGAAACAACATAAAGTTCCATCAACAGGTGAATTAAAAAAATTATGATATACCTATATAATTAAATATTAACGATAAAAATAAATTATTGATAACAACATGGCTGGATCTCAAAATCACTAGGCAGCATGAAAATTCAGTTAAAAATAAAAAGTACATACTTCTTCAATTAATATAATTCTAAGTCACAAAAATATTAAAAGTCGTCAGTGTTTGCCATAAATAAGAGTGGAGGAAGAAGCATATTACAGAGGGTATAAGGAAATTGCTAAAGGGGATGGAAATATTTATCATCTTGCTTATGACAATAATTTTCAAGTATATACACATGCCAAAACTGATGAAAGACAGACTTTAAATATTCTACTTCAACTATACCTGAAATTGTGTTTGTTTTTATTCTGAACTCCTAAATTTCAAATGACATTCTTTCATTTTAATTTGGATTTTTATCAATGAGCAACTCATTTAAAAAAAGGCATTCAACCAACGTCCATATGAAGCTTGTTGCACTGTTGTAAGATCATACCTTTCTTTGAAGTAACTCCATTCTATAGACTCTCTGGGACAGTTGTTGCCTTAAAATGAGAAAGAAACAAATTCAAAGAAATAAAGGAAAACTTCTATAGATTACTTTTCTATTTAATTGTTTCTTGAGAGATCTTTGTCTAGTGGCATTGCTTGCAAGTACCTTGGAAGAATGAAGTACATGTGTATTGTGCCTAGAATGTATTCTTCTGAAATTCAAAACTGCCTGTCTTCAAATAATTATCTGATACTTTAGATCTCTATAATGAAAAACAACCTAATGCCAATGAATTTAAATAGGCTTTCACCCTCATTAACAGCAATAGGACTAAAACTTCATTTTGCCAATGAATAGATGACATACTAATCATGATATTCCAGAGAAATCAAAAAACAGCTCAGGGACATTGTCCAAATATGCACTGAAATCAGAGAATTGTTTCTATTCTACTTAAGTACTGTTTTGGTCCTAGATCAGATGCTATAATGTGAAAATTAATTTTATGCTACTGTATCAAACATAATGTTATTTTTCAGAAGATAACAGGCTGGAAGGGTTCACTTCCCAGATTTTGTTAAATGCATGCGATGATTCACAGAGTTTGAAAAAAAAACTCAGATATTAATGTTTTTATTTATTTCGTAGTAAAATACAGTCTTGGAATGTAGAAGTCAGTGGGGTGTTAGTTCCAAGATATTTCAATTAAAATATGTAAATATATATTATTTCAAATACATGTATTTTAACTGAACGTGTATAATACTTAATTTGTATATAAAATCTATATATAGCCAGGACAAAGAGGAAAATGTCTCCTAGGCATTTCAGAGATCTTCATGGCAGTTCCTCCCATCACAGGCCCAGCATAGGAGGAGAAACTGGTTACATAGGCTGGGCCCAGAGTCTTGCTGCTTTGTACAGCCTTTCGACATGATGCCCTGCATCTCAACCACTCTGTTTCCAGGCATGGCTGAAGGGGGCCAACATGCAGCTCAGGCCATTGCTTCAGAGGATGCCAGCCCCAAGCTTTGGCAGTTCCATGTGGTGTTGGACCTGTAGGTGCACAGAAGACAAGAGTTGAGGTTTGGAAACCTCTGCCTAGATTTCAGAGGAGGTGTGAAATGGAAGTTCAGGTAGAAGTTTGATGTAAGGGTGGAGCCCTCATGAAAAGCCTTTGCTAGGGCAATGCACAGGGAAAATGTGGGTTTGGAGCCCCCACACAGAGTCCCCACATGGACACTGCCAAGTAGATCTATGAGAAGAGAGCCACTGTATTCCAGACCCCAGAATGGTGGATTCACTGACAGCTTGCACTCATGCACCTGGAAAAGCCACAGATAACACCAGCCCTTGAGAGCAGCCTCAGTAGTTGTACCCTGCAGAGCCAGTGGGGGAGAGCTGCCCAACGCCTTGGGAGCCCACCTCTTGCATCACTGTGCCCCGAATGTGAGACATGCAGTCAAAGGAGATTATTTTTGAGCTTTCAGTTTTAATGACTGCCTTATCAGATTTTGGATTTGCATGGGGCCTGTAGCTCTTTTGTTTTGGCTAATTTCTCCAATTTGGAATGGAAACATTTGCACAATGCCTGTAACTTCATTGTATCTTGGAAGTGACTACCTTGCTTTTGATTTTTACAGGCTTTTGGTGGAAGGGACTTGCGTTGACTCAGTTAAGACTTTGGACTTGGAATTTTTGTTTCAGGCTGGAATGAGTTAAGACTTTGGGGGACTGTTGGGAAGGCATTGTTCCGTTTTGAAAAGTTAGAAGGATGTGAGATTTGTGAGGGCCTAGGGGCAGAATGACATTGTTTGGCTTTGTGTCCCTACCTACATCTCATCTTGAATTGTAATCCCATTTTAAGGGAGAAACCTAGTGGGAGGTAACTGGATCATAAGAGCTGTTTACCCCATGATGTTCATGATAGTGAGTGAGTTCTTGTAGCATCTGATCATTTTAAAGGGTTTTGCAGTTCTTCCCCTCACTCTTTCTCTTCTGCTACCATATATGACATGCCTTTCTTCCTCTTTGCCTTTCCCCATGATTGTAAGTGTCCTGAGGCCTCCCCAGCAATGCAGACCTGTGAGTTAATTAAACCACTTTTCTTTATAAATTACACAGTCTCAGGAAGTCTTTATAACAGTGTGAAAACAAACTAATACATACAGTGAACTCGTTTTTGACAATGGTGCCAGAACGTACTTTGGGGAAAGGACAATCTCTTCAATATATTGTGCTGGGAAAATTGGGTATCTATATGCAAAAGAATACAACTAGTCACCAATTTCTCAACATGTGCAAAAATCAAATTGAAACTAATTGAAGACTAAAATCTAAGACTTCACGCTATGAAACTACTAAAAATAAACTTCAGGGAAACTCTGAAGCTTAGTGAACTAAACAAAGATTACTTGAGAAATACCTAACAAGTAAAGAAATCAAAGCAAAAATGGGCAAATGAGTTCATATCAAGTTAATAAGTTTCTGTACAGCAAAGCCAACAATCAGCAAAGTGGAGAGACTACCCACAGAATGGCAAAAATATTTGTAACCTACTCACCCAGAAGGGCATTGGCAGCAAGAATATGTAAGTAGTTCAAACAACTCCATGGGAAAAAAAAGTAATCTGATTAAAAAGTGGGTAAAAGACTCAAATAGATATTTCTCAAAAGAAGACATGAAATGGCTAACAGATATCTGAAAACCTACTCAAAGAATTGGTCATCAGAAAAATGCAAATCAAAACTACAGTGAGATATTATCTCATTCCAGTTAACATGGCTTTTATCTAAAAGTCAATTACAAATGGTGGTGAAAATATGGAAAAAAGGGAACCCTTTACACTGTTGGTGAGAATGTAAACTAATACAACCACTGTGGAAAACAGTTTGAAAGTCCCTCCAAATATAAAAATAGAGCTACCATATGATCTAGCAATCCTACTTTTAGGTATATACCCAAAAGAAAGGAAACCAATATGTCAGAGAGGTAGCTGCACTTCTACATTTATTACAGCACAATTCGAAATAACCAAGATTTGAAAGCAACGTGAGTGTCCATCAACAGATGAATGGACAACAAAAATGTGTTACATAGAAATAATGGAGTATTATTCATTACTCCAAGGGTAGTTGAGGGTGTGGAGGCAAATGGGGATAGTTACTGGGTACAAAAACTACATAGAATGAATAAGAGCTTATATTTGCTATCACAACAAAATATGCAGTCAACAAAAATTTAATTGTACATTTTAAAGTAACTAAGAGTATAATTGGATTGTTTGTAATACAAAGTACAAATGCTGAAGTGATGGATATCCCATTTACCCTAATGTAATTATGACAAATTACATACCTGTAGTAAAATGTTTCATGTAACCCATAAATATATACAGCTACTACGTACCCATACAAATTAAAAATATAAACAAGGAAAATAAAGCATCTCGCATTACACTTGGTAATGATATAATCTTCATCAACTAGTAATATTAATTAGTAACGTAAATCTAAAACATTTTAACATCTTTAAGAAGATTATATAAACATCTCCAAATCTACTAGATAACCTAGTCTAAGCTATTGACTCTACGTAACTTGCACAAAGTTAGGCCACCTAGAAACTAAAACATTGCATGTTAACAGTTTAAGTTAGCATATCTATGCAAAGTTTTCTCTGTGGATTCAGCATTTTTAGCGGCTGTGTTATCCTACAGTTTTCTTTAAATTCTGCTGCCTTTGTGAATCATACTTAACAATTAATTTATTAAAGAGTTGCCAAATGAGGTTTTACTATTTTCTAGGCCCATGTAAATAAGTGACTGTATTTTTGTATGGACTCCTAGAAGCCATTGAAACATATCAGTGACCCACAGATACAGTAAGATACACAGAAATTCTTCTCTCTCTGATGCTGAGCCTGAAGTCAGAAGCCAGGTAGTCTGTACTGAAAGATAATCACAAAGAAGTGGAAAGCTGGAACAAATAGAAATCATGAGGAATAAGCTTACATTTGCATCACTCATCACCCAAGTTGGCTGCTTCCTACTTCTAAGCCTTCAAATTTGCTATCTTGGATGACCTGTGAAATTGCACTCTTATCTGGTCTGGTGTATAAAGACACTAAAGGAGTACATTCTGAAGAACCTCTCATCTGGCTTGGCAAATAAAGACCCCAGATACAAGAATCTACACTAGAGTAGATTCTGAAGAATAGAAACAATCTGATTGAGTGTTTTACAAAAACAAAAAAATAACAACTTATTTTAAACATCATATTTAATGATGAAATATTAAAGTTCTGAAAAACTGGGAAGCATTTCTATTTAACATTCTTTTGAATTATCTAGCCTGTCCAAGATGTCAAAAATAAATAAATAAATAAAATATCTTTTGGAAAGAAAAAAAATTGTTTTTACTTGCAGATGGCATGATTGTGTTCAGATAAGACTCTCTTGAATCTACAAATAATTGCCCCTGAGAATTAATAAGTTAAAGATAATAATTCTCAGGGGGAATTATTTGTAGATTCAAGAGGATGTGTGTGTGTATATGAAAGTTATGTACTTGTTATGTTAAATTTATCCCTAATTATAAGTATTTCATATTTTAATGATTGTAAATATTTAAATTGTTTTTTTTCCTTTATCTTTACTAGTATAAATTTACTAGTATATTAGTCTATATATATCTATTGACTTTGTATCTGGCAACCTTACTAAGGCTCTGTCCTTTATAATTACCCAGCCTCAGATATGTCTTCATTAGCAGCATGAGAACATGCATGGTTGTTGTGAGCCGAGTCTGAGCCATTGCACTCCAACTTGGGCAACAAGAGCAAAACTCCATCAAAAAAAAAAAAAAAA
>NW_016107479.1:2917186-2931765 GCF_001604975.1 Cebus imitator | reverse complement strand
AAAAAAAAAAAAAAAAAAAAAAAAAAAAAGTGAAACTTCCAGAAATGAATACAAATACACAAAATCTTTTTAGAATAATTCAATACACTCTTGCCACTATTGGGTCAATAATTAAAAGATTAATGTTTTTTTTCAATTTGTAGTAGGAAACACTGCCTAGGCTCTTATGCTATTTTCAGGGTCATAGAGGAATGTATAGTAGTGTCAAGTGTAAAGAGTATGAAAGGAGAATAATTTCAGGTAGTGTACATTGGGAACACCACAGAAAGGAGTTTTTAAAGGAATACTTCCAAATACAGTTTTAAGTCTGTTTTCTTTTCTATGGATTAATAAATTCATGCTGATTCGCATATAAAAGCATTTGCAATACTCTCTTGTAATGCTGTGTTAAAGAATAACCTATTTCTTAATCACACATTCTGATTGATAGTGTATATACATCATCACCAGTATTCACAGAACAATAGACTATAATATGGTAGCAACAATTGAACACTAAGCACAAAGTATACACTAGAAATTTGCATATGAAATTCAATTTGAAGTTCAATGTACATACTATATTACTTTGCTTTTAATTTTTTTTTTTTATTATTCCAGTAGGTTTTTGGAGAACAGGTGGTGTTTGCTTACATGAATAAGAAGTTCTTTAGTGGTGATTTCTGAGATTTCTGGTGCACCCATCACCTGAGCAGTTTACATGGTATCCAGTGTGTAGACTTTTATCCCACCTTTTGCCCCAGTCCGCAGAATCCAATGTATTATTCTTATGCCTTTGCATCCTCATAGCTTAGCTCCCACATATGAGTGAGAACATACAATGTTTTGTTTTGGGCTGGTTCCATATTTTTGCAATTGCAAATTGTGCTGCTATAAACGTGTGCACAAGTATCTTTTTTGTATAATGACTTCTTTTCCTCTGGGTAGATACCTACTAATTGGATTTCTAGATCAAATGGTAAATTCTACTTTTAGTTCTTTAATATGGTCTGTCTTGGGAAATGCTCCATTTGCTGAAGAATAGAATATATATTTGGCAGTTGTTGGATAGAGTGATCTGTAAGTATCTGTTAAGTCCGTTTGTTGTAGGGTATAGTTTAAGCCCATTGTTTCTTTACTTTCTGTCTTGATGACCTTTCTAGTGTTGTCAGTAATGTATTAAATTCTCCAATATTAGTGTGTTGCCATCTATCTCATTTCTTAGGTCTAGTGGTAATTGTTTTATAAATTTGAGAGCTGCAGCCTTAGGTGCATATATACTTAGAATTGTGATATTTTTCTGTTGGACTAGTCCTTTTTCATTATATAAAGTCCCTGTTTGTCTTTTTTAACTGCTGTTGCTTTGAAGTTTGTTTTGTCTGATATAAGAATACCTACTCTTGCTCACTTTTGATGTCCCATGCATGGAATATGTTTTTCCACTCCTTTATGTGATTCCTCATGTGTCAGGTGAGTCTCCTGAAGACAGCAGAAACTTGGTTGGTGAGTTCTTATCCATTCTGTCATCCTGTTTCTTTTAAATGGAGAATTTAGGCCATTTGCATTCAATGTTAGTATTGAGATGTGAGGTACTAGTCTATTTATCATGCTATTTGTTGCCTGAATACCTTTTTTAAATTATTATGTTATCGTTACATAGGTCCTATGATATTTGTGCTTTCAGGAGATTCTATTTGGGTGTAATTTGAGGATTTGTTTCAAGATTTAGAGCTGCTTTTTGTAGTTCTTATAGTGCTGGCTTTATAGTGGCAAATTCTCTCAGCATTTGTTTTTCTGGAAAAGACTGTATCTTTCCTTCATTTATGAAGCTTAGTTTCCCTGCATACAAAATTCTTGGCTGAAAACTGTTTGGTTTAAGGCGGCTAAAAACAGGATTCCAACCCCTTCTAGATTGTAGGGTTTCTGCTGAGAAATATGCTGTTACTGACAGATTTTTCTTTATAGGTTAAAGATGTTTCTGCCTCACGGCTCTTAAGATTCTTCCCTTTGTCTTGACTTCAGATAATCTGATGCTTATGTGCCTAGTTGACAATATACTTTTGTGATGAATTTCCCAGGTATTCTTTGAGCTTCTTGTATTTGGATATCTAGATCTCTAGCAAGGTCTGGGAAGTTTTCCTTGATTACTCCCTCAAATATATTTTCCAAACTTTTAGATTTATCTTCTTCCTCAGGAACACCAATAATTCTTAGGTTTGGACGATTAACATAGTTGCAAACTTTTTGGAGGCTTTAATTTTTTAAAAATTCTTTTTTCTTTGTCTTCGGCAGATTGGGTTAACTCAAAACCTAGTCTGAGCTCTGAAGTTCTTTCTTCTGTTTGTTCAGTTGTATTGCTGAGACTTCCCACTGCATTTTGCATTACTCTAAGTGTGTCCCTGATTTCCAAGGGTTGTGATTATTTTTTATTTATGCTATCTATTTCACTGAAGAATTTTCCTTTTAGATCCTGTATCATGTTTTTATTTATGTTGGACTTCACCTTTCTCTGGTGCCTCCTTTATTAGCTTAATAATTAACCTTCTGAATTTTTTTTTCTGGTACTTCAGGGACTTCACCTTGGGTTAGATCCATTGATGGTGAGCTGATATGATCTTTTGGGAGTATAAAAGAACCTTGTTTAGTCATATTACCAGGATAGTTTTTCTGGTTCCTTCTCGTTTGGGTAGACTATTTCAGAGGGAAGATCAGGGATTCAGGGGCTGCTGTTCAGAATCTTTTGTCCCATGTGGTGTTTCCTTGATGTGGTGTTATCCCCCTTGCCCTAGGAATGCAGCTTCTTGAGAGCAGAACTGTAGTGATTGTTGTTGCTCTTCTGGGTCTAGCCACCCAGCAGAGCTACTGAGCTACAGGTTGGTACTGGGGAGTGTCTACAAAGGATCCTGTGATGTGTGATCACATTCTGTGCTATAATCCATCTTTAGGTCTTGCAACCAGGGATATCAATACCTGCTCCAGTGGAGGTAGCAGACATGTGAAATGGTCTCTGTGATGGTGCTTGGTTGTGTTTTTATTTCGTACACTGGTTTTGTTTTGGTTAGCCCCCAGCCAAGAGGTGCCACTTTCAAGAGCACATCAGCTGTGTTCGTGTAGGGATGATGCAAACTTGCCCTAAGTATTTAGGTTTCTCAGGCAGTGGGCAGGGTCATAGACCTACCAAGAGACTAAGATATTTATTTGTCTTTGGCTACTAGGGCGGGTAGTGAAAGACCATCAAGTTGGGATAGGGAAAGATGTTTCTGAGCTCAGCCTTTCCTTGAGCAGGGCTCGCTGTGGCTGCTGTGGGGATGAGGTATGTTTTCCAGTCCAATAGAGTTATATTCCCAGGGGGATTATGGCTGCCTCTTTTGAATCATACAGGTGGCCAGGGAAGTGAGGGAAAGCTGGTAGTCACAGACCTCACCCCACTCCTACTCAGCCCACAGTCCTAAGAGCTGGCCTCACTCCCACCATGTAGCCACAACAGCTGCAAGTCTATTTCCAGGCAGCTGGTGACCAGGACTGAGAAATTGCCAGAGGCCACGAACCTCCCTGTTAAGAAAGCAAGCAGACTCACAGTTTTTTGACATCCCAGGGAGTCTGTGAGGCTAATCCAGTTCCTTCAAAGGGTTTGTGGATTCTCTCAGTTTTCCTAGTATGTTCCTGCAGTAGTTTTTGGAGAAAAGGTTCATGGTGTGAGTCTGCACATGCCGCTCTGTCCATCTGAGTGAGAACTGCAGGCTAATCCTGCCTCCTATCAGCGATCTTAATCATAGTGAATTACTTTGAATTTTTAATGTATTAAGTCTCCCCTGAAAAAAAAATCTACATGGTTCTAGGGAAACATTCTTTATTAATATATTTTACTTAGATAATAAGAAAGCAATAGCAAATATGAATTGAGTATTCATGATGAATAATGTACTGACATATAAAAACGAGGTTGTAGTCTTCTCAGATTCATATTATCATCAAGCAGAAGATAACTTTAACATTGCAAAGGTCATAGAAGTCACATAACCCAATATGCTTGTTTGTCAAAATAATTTCTTTACAACATTTTGAAGAGATAAGTCATTCTTTTGTTTTTTGCCTCTATTGATGGGATTCATTTTACTCTTGCATGCTCATATAATGTGACAGAAAAAGTTATAATATGCATATATTTTTTGTGTAATCAAGGATGACAGCAGCACAAAAAGCACAACTTGAGTATTACCTTTAACTAATACTTTCCGGAATAACAGTTAAATTCCAAATAAATTGGGGAAAACAATAAGCTACTGATTGCATATTGCAGATATCGGAGAAGTATTTAAAAATATGAACTTTAACCTAGATCGTTAAGTCAGTGTATTATAATGTTTCAACAGGTTGAAAAGTAAATCATACATAGTGTAATCATTCGAAATGGGGTATACTAATTAATGGCTTAGATGCAATGAGATACCAGAATCGCACTTGAAGTGGATTAGAAGAAGGATGTCAAGCATTACCCAAAAAGCATGCCAATAAGAATGTGCATGATAGGTTGCAGCAACAGGACCTAATTATTTATTTGTGGAGGCAAATCAGAGTTGTAAATTAGATTATTGCAAGTATTGGGTGTTACATAAAATATTTAGCTCTCTTTTCTAAGTCAATTGCTTCATACCCTGTTAATCAGATTTCAATGACAGACAAACTTGTAACTAAAAAAATCTATTAGAATATTAATTTTCAACCAGATATATCCATTAACTCAGACATTTGGTGCCAAATTTTGTACTTCAATATGTATGTATTTTCTGTGTGTGGAGAGAGTGTATTAGGCATAACTGTTTGATTAAGTTATACTGTAGTAAAATATGAACCCCAAACTTCAATGATTGCAGACAAAGTAGTTAATTTTTCACTAGGTTACCTGTCCTATCTGGGTAACTGGGAGTCTGTGTGGCAGAGTCACACAAACTAGCAGATGCTGTATAGTCTTATATTTGCATCATCTATAACATGAGAGCTAGTCTGTGACCATTTTGAAAACGGAAGAGACTGAAGTATCAAAATCTGTCTGTCTTTACCTAAAACAAGATGTAACACGTAACTTTTTCTTACACTTTTATTTATATAAACTAAGCATATGGTTTTGTTCATGTGTGCCGGCAAGTAAACTGTTCCCTATGTCCAGGTGCAAAGGAAGAACCAAAGTGGGTGACTGCTAGTAATATCTCACAGTTTGCAAATTTATTCTTAAAAGTTTATGGGAAAGTGTATGGCTACAGAATAGTTAGGACTATTTGAAGAAATACAATGTAGTAGTTTTTTCATAAGCGATGAGGATCTGTGATGACAGAAGGGATAGAGAAATCTGGAGGAACAAAGGGAAGAAAGAATACCAAAAACAAAGTAGTTTTTTATTTCCAAGTGTTTCCTTCAATTTTACACAGAAAGCTGGGAAACCATTAGGAGTACTATAGACATTCATTAGTAGAGATTGGTTGCTGTGGTTAAGTGAGGATTAAATGATTAATAATACTTTGGTGAATTTGATTAAATTAGTGCAGTATAGTTAGTTGTGCTGGATAGCAGTTGGACATTGACAGAAACATAAAATAAGAAATTATTCTAAAGTGTTAGGTTTGGAAGTAACTTACATTATAATGGGACTTATTATAGTGAATAACCAAAAATGTATATCCATGTGCATACAGATCCAGGCAATAACATGTTGAAAGACTTCAGAGGTCAAAATGAAGAATAAGACATTATGACACAGAGTAAAAGATCACCCTTCCATGCACTGAATTGGAGAAGAATTGAGGTGGTCAGCATCCAAGGAAAATGACCAAAATGTGAAGAAGGACGAAAAGATAGTGTATATTTATGAGCATTTGCTATTAAATACTGCGTACATCTTTTTTCTATTAACATATTTACTGTTAATTAGTATGTTTTCACATTATAAAGGTAATTTTCTTTTTATTTAAGATTTTTAGCCTGTGAGAGATTGTGGTCAGAATATCCAGGCAATAAAAATCCAGTGAATGGTGAGAAAATTTAGGTTAAAAAAGAAGTCATAAATTTCCAGTGCATTGTAAAGGACTATCTCAAAATGATAAAGTTGTGGTTCTCTATTTGGTTACTTTTTATTGTTGTTGTTTCCAAGAAGATGATCTAAGACTTTAGATAACTTGGAAAAAACAGAAAATGGTTAAGAAATTAAAGACATAAGATAATGGGATGGAATTATATGAAGAATATTAAAACATAAGAAAAGGAGTGTACTAGTCAGTTTTCATACTGTTATAAAGAACTACCAGAGACTGGGTAATTTATAAATGAAAGACATTTAATTGACTCACACCTCAGCATGCCTAGGGAGACCTAAGGACACTTAGAATCATGGAAGAAGGTGAAGAGGAAACAGGGTGCCTTCTTCACAAGGCAACAAGAAAGTGAAGTGCCAAGGAAAAGGGAAAGAACCCCTTATAAAACTATCAGATCTGTTGAGAGCTCACTATCATTAAAATAGCACAGGAGAAACTGCACCCATGACCCAATTACCTCTACTTGGTCCCACCCTTGACATGTGGGGATTATGGGAATTAAAATTTGAAGTGAAATTTGGGTGGGGACACAGTGTCAAACCATCTTTGAAGGAAAAAGGAATTCTTTCTCTGAAAAAAAGAAAGCAGAAAGAATTATAAACGAAGCAATTCTGGATGGCAAGAACTACAAAGGAATCAAGGACAGGATGTTTACAATTGTTTTTACCTGTGCAATTATTGCTTCTATCTTTAAATCCTGTGCGTTTATTCAATCATTTTAGGAAATCATTCAGTTTGGGAGAAGCCTGGCTTATCTGTAACATTATATTTGTTGACTCCATTTATAGATTCTGTCATATCCAGAAGTTGTGCTCCTATTAGTTATACATAAATTAAAAAGATATATATATATATATGTGTATGTGTATATATATATATATGATACTATAATTTTTCCTTTTGAATCTCTCTAAGTTCTTCATAGAAACAATGAATAAAGCCTCATGAGACAGTACCTATGTAGAAGACAGGTAGAAGGTCAATTTCTCTAGTAACTTACCTGCAGAACATATTATTTTCAATTTTGATGCAGCATTACTAAATATTTTACTTATTTTTTTCTAAGGAAATCCTGTGTTCAAGTTCTTTAAATTCTTTGAAACAGTTTTCTTTGCATAAATTACTGAGTTAGTGACATAATCATCATTTTCATTGGGATAGAGAAGTATGATTTTCCCTCTTTTTAGACCAAATGAAACATAACCAATACAGCATCCACTGCATGTAATAGAACTTACTCCCAACATGCACATACATTCTATAAAGCTGTCTGATTGAATATTTAAGAAGCTTACAGAAATGAAAAGAAAAGAAATTTTGCCTGCATAGAATTTTTTTCCTATAAACTGTGGAATTTGACAATTAAGTAATAATCTTAAAAACACAGGGAGAGAGTTTGTACATAGCTGCAAAATGGAGAGAATCCATTGATAGCACTTACTGAGGATTTTGTTGATTTATTTATTCATTTTACAAATAACTATTGACTCTCTCTTTTGTCCAGCTATAAATCTAGACTATGGGTCTTGGGATAATGAACTAAATAATTTAGTGTTTAAGTTCTGCAATAAAGATGCCTAATATTTTTCATAAAAAGTTTTAGAAGGCAGTACTACCTAGCCATGAAAAAAAATAGGCTAACTTATAGAAAGAAAAATATGTCACTTGAGCAGACTTGTCCAAAAGTTACCTTGGTGGAGGGAATATTTGACAAGCCAATGACAGGAGCCAAAATGAAAAGAAAAAGGCATCCCAGGAGAGAAGAGAGTTTAAAAAAGACATCGAGGGTTGTGTGAATGTGCTGCATTTGGGAAACAGTGGGAAAGGTCAGGATAGCTGGAAATGAGTACATAGTAGATATCCTAGGAAATTAGGCTGAACAACTATTCAGAAGCGATATTGTAAAGTTCACATGTAGCATGCTGAGTTTAAAAGATAGTAAAAGGAGCAATAGTTTTCTGGAAGAAATATGTAAGAATTGGCCAAAAAAGATGTATATAGATAAACACAGAATGATTCCATCATAGTTTGCAGAGTATCTATATCATCAACACTTGTCAAATAAACCAGTATTGGCCAATTACAAATCCGTCTGTGAAATAAAACTCTCTATACAACTCATTGTTAATTTATGACATATTTGCTTTTCATAATACCTGTTGTAAATAACACTAAGGCAGAACTTGTTCTACTAAATCATGTCTTTCAATGTTCATATCAGAGGACTTCTTATATTATATAATCTGCTTATTTCTTTATTGTAATAAATGATTAACTTAAAGGAACTTTTAAGAGCTATCACACTCAATTTCAGAGTTTATGGACTGAGAGCCATATGCTCATCAGCGTCTTCTATGCAGCTAACACTTTACAGAATCTGTCTTTTTCTCACCATTCTCTGCTTCCACATCTTCCTTCTAACCCACTCCACTTCAGAAAGTCCCCAGGAACTCTCATTGTGCACCATCCCACTTTGTTTGGTTGTGTGTTTTGTTTTATTGTTTTATTTTTGTTTTCTTCATTACCTGTTTCTCTCAGGTAGTGAAAAAGCCCTTCAAGTCAAGGTGAACTGAGACTAAGGACTAAAAACCACCAGAGAATAGGTGTAACTATTTACATCAACCAGAGATGAAAATGACCCCTGTGGTTAACATTGTAATGTAATTATTATTTATAAATTGCTTCAATAGATATCTTCATTCCAAATTATAATAAAATTAGTTATAAGTAACATTTGAAAACTTAATTTTTTTTAAGTTTGGATTTGTCAGTATTTTTTTTACTTGACTGACTTTTCTTCTTAAAACCTTTGTTAGCCTGCAGTCTCTTCATATAGTTTTTCTAAGGTAAGAATTATATATATTTTTAGTTAAAGTGAGAATTTTCAGACATCAAGAAAAAATTTGGTAATAGAATGCTAAACTGTTACCCCAATCATACATGGAAAAACAGCCATTGGAAGCCATGAGGTGGAAAAGTTTTGTATATGCAGGGCCTTCTACTTGGTTGCTTGCTGATGTTTTCAGTAACAGTATTAAATGTTGTTTTTAGTTCTGGGTCTAAGAAGTGGCTAAGTGGAAAAGGCATTCATACTTGAAACTTGTGTAGCCATTTATCTTGAATATTGCAAGCATGCAAACCTACACATTTTAACCTCAATCTTATACCATTTCTTAAATAGAGCTTAGTTGTGCAAAATCTCACTTATCCAGGAGAAGAGACATCCCCATTCTAGAATGCTCACACACTACTTCATGTTTATTTCTTGAAAGCCAAATATTACAATTATAGGCATACTGTACAAATACAGAGATATTATCAGGCTGATTCTAGACTACCGTAAGAAGGAAAGAAAATACCACAATAAAGTCAATCACACTTTTTTTTTTTCCTTTTCCAATGCGTATAGAAGTTGTGTTTACACTCTACTATAATTTATTTAGTGTGCAATAGATTGTCTAAAAAATGTGCTACCTTAATTTAAAATGGTTTATTGCTAAAAAATGGTAACAATCATCTGAACCTTCCACAAGTTTTAGTTAAACCTTCCACATGTTTTTGATGAGAAATTTGGCTGGTAGAGAGATTAAGTAACCCACCCAAGTCAATAAGCTGATTACTGACTTGAGCCAAGATTTGGACCCAAATATTACACAATACATTATCTTATTTAATGTTAACAGTTGTCTCTGATCTTTGTACTCTGTTCACCTGAAATGTAAACTAAAGTTTCAAAATATTAAATAGCCGTAATTTTTTACCATTAAAAAGGGGTTGAGCTACACTTTAAGAAACAGAAAGAACTTGCAGTTGCCATAATGACATGTTGTCAAGTCTATTAAAAAAACAGAAAAATAAATAAATAGATTTACCCACCCTAGCTTTAGAAAAATTATTTCACTTTAACTCACTTCATCAGACTTTCTTGATCTTAATCTTGCAAGATATGGAAAAAATTCAAATTAATATAATTTATCAAAGTTAGAGTGTGAGGTCAATAAGAGAGAAATCCCACAGCTATATAATATAATAATATAATAAATGATTATATAATAATACAATGAAAAATAATCAAGTAATTTTAATTTTAGAAATAGACCTTTAGGAAGCTACAGATAGAGTTCTCCTTTTTATTTGAGAAATTATTTTTATGTGTTTTAAGCTAGAAAATATTAATAATCTCAAGATTCATACACAATTTGAATACAGAATTCTTACCTCAACAAGAAATTTTTCTTAAATTTCTGTAATCAAGGTCAATCTACCTTTTGCAGACTTTTAAATGTTCTGAAAGAGAACACAGCTTGTCATATTCATTCATCTTAGTAAATGTATTTTATTATATGTTCAGTGAAAGATGAGTCCCATTCTTCTCACTCCTATTCTTGACATTTTAATTCAGATTCCATAGCCCAATGGGAAACTATTTAGTTTTACTTTTTCTTTTTTAGGATGATCAAAGATATTAAAAAATTATAAAATATAGAGACTTATTCCAGTGTATTTGCTTTCAAGTTTCAACTGATGCAGTATTCATTTTAGTATGCTACAGTGTCTTAATTGCTGGTATTTATCATGGCTTAATTTACTTATGTATAATTGTATTTTCTTCACTTTTAACCTGTCCAAAGATAGTGTGCAGCAGAATCTATCAAGAATCAGGAAATTTACTGAATTTGAATAAGGGTTTACGCTTTGGCAATTGCAGCTTTTTTTTTTGTTTTTAAAGCAGAATTCATGGATGTCAGTGATGTCACTGGTTACATAAAGATAATTTTTATTTTGCTGTGTTTTAGTATTAAAGTGGAGAAAAGCATATATCAGTATCTCTCCAACTGTTAGTTCAGAACTAGTACAGTGAAAGATGTTACAGTTTAACTTTTAACTAGATTTAGAACTAAATTAGAAAAGTTTGAACTTAAGATCCTTTCCTTTCTAAATTACATAGTTTTAATGACTATTCAGCTTTTAATTAAAGGTTCAAGCAATTTATTTTCAATAAGTATTGTAACTATTAAGACTAATCATAACCTGTAATATCTTCTAAATTAACAGGGTCTTTTGTTTGACAAATCTTTGTGCAGTAGGGTAAAAAATAATTACATTTTATTTCTGTTAAATGTCATGTGTAATTAAAAATTCTAATTTTCTATGTAAAGTAAATGCTTTGATTAAATAAAAAAGAGAAATTAGCAAAGACTGCATTTATAATTTAAACTGAAGTCACAGGATATCCCTATTCATTTGTTAATATTACATTTTTTTTAAAACTTTCTGATCATACTTCCTTCTGATTTTTTTTTTTTAAGATAATAGTGTTTCCCTGACAAAAATACTTTCAGGGTATGTTTAAGGCATGTAAAATTCTAAAATAAAGTAAATTAATGTTAAAAAGTGTAAATAATGCTAATGCCCCACCCCTGAAAAAAAACACAGATGCGGACAGGTGCAGAGTGCGTTTCCATGCAATGACCTGGAAGCACCCTCTATACATTTTAGAAGATAATTTATTTGTCAAAGTGCCTAAACACATTTTGAAATAGAAAAACTACATGGATTCCAGGCCAGTTTCATAGCCTATCACTAGAAAAGGTATTGAAGTTTCTGAGCATATGTTAACACTGAGTTGCTAATCAGAAGTTCAGTATTTCAGACCAATGCGATATGAGCCAAATTTTACTGAAATGTCAACTTATTAAGCTTACTAAAAGATCAAAAACAATTTCTTTTCTCAAAGACTAAAAGCAACATTATAAATAATGGTATAAAATTAACATTGTAGGTCTTAACCATTTGTTATAATTCAAGTCAGACATAAAGTTTTAAGTGTATCTTCATATCAAAAAAGGCCTAAATTAAAACACATGCATTCTGAAATTTAGTTAATAAATGATATTACTAATTGACTGCTTTAGATGGCAATGAAATATTATGCAGAACTTCTGATTAAAACATTTAAAGTGATCAAATTAATTCTCTAGATTCTTTAAAAATTCTTAGTCAAATTAGAATACATTTTTAAAGTAGCAAACAAAATGTTCTATACATTATACTTGAAAAATTATTCAAAAATTTTGTTTCATTTCTAAATCTGTACAAATGGCAAAGTTATTTCATTTCTGTAGATTCAGAATCAGTCATAAATATGAATCACAATGCTTTTTCTTAACACTTGAGAGAAACCATTTAAGTAAAAAAATAGAATCAGAGTAAAAATATAATTCTTGTCGACATTTGGCTTATGGACTCACCCTCTGTCTTCTCAATATTTCTGCCTTTATTGGCAATAAAAAGAAAGTTTAAATATAAAAGCTTGAAATACTATAAATAGGCCTATTTTGGGAGATTCTAATATAACTGCTTGAACTGTTGAAAATTTTTGCATTTCTCTTAATGTTTCTTGTCACAAGGCCACCCTACTATACCAGCTTATTCAGATAATTCATAAATCCAGTGGGGAATAAGATTAATTAGATCAGGCTTTCACCACAAATAAGTGACGAAACTTATTGCCTATGTTTATCTTAAATGTTGCCCCCCCTTTTTTTTAGCATAATGGTAATAAAATATAAGATTAAATTGGAAAATACTTGGTTGTAAAACAGTAAAACATATGTTTTAAGAAATTATCAAATGACATAAGTAAATTAGAGATAAATGTCAGAAAAGTAAGTTAAAATCTTCAGGTAGGTTTAGGTAGAACAGATTCCTAGCCTGGTATATGATGTTCCATTGCAGTACAAATTAGAGATAGAGGATAATAAAATATAATTTCCTTCTACTTTCTTTTTAGCCTTGTGAAATCTATACATATTTACCCTCTGAAGTTACTTGCATTTGAATATTTTATATTAATAGATATGTCACTGGTCAGTTTTAACGGATGACTGCATGTGGGACAAGGGATGGAAAGTACATCCATGATGAGAGATTAAAGCTATCTAAAAATTCTTTGCTGCTTCTCTTATTTGAATAGCAAATGGAAATCTGGTTCCCCTCTCTTGGAATCTGGGATGAATTTAGTGACTTGTTAGATTATTAGAATGCAGGGCAGACTAGGTAATAGGAAGTTCTGCAGCTTCAACCCAGGAACCATGGAACAATCTCCCTGTGAGCCAATATAGAAAAACAAACAACCAACCAACCAAAAAAAAAAAAAAAAAAAAAAAAAAAAAAACAAAAAAAAAAAAAAAAAAAAAAAAAACACCAAACAAACTCTGAAACCTTAGTGTAGAGGCCAGAGGACTGTTTCAAATCTACTACCAAGCCCACAAAGCTTTCTTCTTTTACCATATCAGAGCTTTTTTCACCTTAGCCTTTCAGTTGATTCTTATAGTTTGTATTTCTCTGTTAAAATTCCCTATCTATTTGTGCATGTTACCTACCATTTTTATTAGATCCTTTAACATATTAAATACAGATACTTTAACATCATTATTGGAGAGTGTGTTATGGGTAATCTCTGAGTCAGATCCTTTTGATTGTGTTGTTTCTGGACAATGTGTTGGGGTTTTTTCCTCTTAACGTTGTTACATATCTTAAAATAGTATATATTATTATTTATAAAGTTAAATACTGTACGTTATGTGTAAAACAGTAAATGCTGAGGCAAATAGTATTTACATCTTTCAATGAACATGCCTCTTCTCTAAGGACATTGAAATATGTGTTGGGATATTCAAGGCAAGGAATGAGGTTTAGGTTTTGTTTCTACTTTGACTATGGTTAATGTCAGTGACCCAATCTTCAAATTCTTCCATTGGTGGCCTGCTGTTTTATGCTTAATGTGAAGACTTTAGTCTCAGAGGTTTTTTCTCGGCGTTAGTTCTTCAACATTATCTTTTAGCATTTTCTCCCCATCCTCCAACTCTCACACTGTGCTTCTACCTTTCCTCATCGTTAGACTTGTCTGTTACGCTTATGATGGGTCAGGAATGTTCTTTGTTCTGATCCATCCTCAGTCTTAAACAGACTCTTTGAATTCGAGACAAAATTATGTGAACTTTCTCAGTGTTTTTGCCCTTTCCTATGGCAGTCAAACTTTGCTTATATTTATAGTTGGTCTTAGGAGTTTCCTTCCCTTCCCTCAGTGGAATGAATCCTGTGCTTGGTAGCAATAGAATATCTTGGGCCCAAGATGTTTTTCTACTTCTCTTTCAGTAATACAGGACTTTATTTCTTTTTTCTACCTTTCCTCTAGCCACAAATGTCTTTTCCTATACCTTGGGAGCAGCTATGCTGTCTCTGCATTTGCTCCTTAAGTCTTCTGCTTCCTATAAGAGAAGAATACAGAGAAATGGTTTTATGTGCCCGTGACCCCACAACCACGGATCATGTACTGCATTTTTGTCATTACCGATGGAGCTTTTTCCAGTCCTCTCTACATTCTCCAATTTCTCTTTTTTCTCTCTCTTTCTCTCTGTTCTGTTCTTTTCACTTTCCTTCCCTCCTTCCTTCCCTCCTTCCTTCCTTCCTTCCTTCCTTCCTTCCTTCCTTCCTTCCTTCCTTCCTTCC
>NW_016107479.1:2828872-2917071 GCF_001604975.1 Cebus imitator | reverse complement strand
TTTCTTTCTTTCTTTCTTTCTTTCTTTCTTTCTTTCTTTCTTTCTTTCTTTCTCTTTCATTTCTTTTTTCTTTTTTTTTGGTTTATTTACGTGTTTGTTTGGTTGGTTTTTGTAAGCACTCCTCAGTGAAGGTATGTAGGAAACAGTTAAAAGAGTATCATTTTCACTTAGGTCTGTGGCCTCAAACTATTCAAAAATGACATGCTATGCCATAGTTGGCCTTTGGCCGTTCATTAAAATTTACCTGATTTCTTTGTATCCACTTAAATGGTGTCCTGTATCTCTTCTTCCAGTGTTCTACCACAGGAGATATAATCTGTGTGCCCTGGCTCTCCTTGTAATTTTCTCTGCTTGGAATTCATGTTCCTTGCTTACCACATGCCTTCAGTTTTCTGATGGGTTCAAGGAAAGTTATAATATTTTAATTAATCTGACTTTTTCTCATTGTTACTGTAAAAGCAATGTTATTCAAAGCTTTTTACAACTTAAGTAGAAATGAAAGTCCAGCTGATTTATTATAGTTGTATGTACAATTATTCTGAAACTTTTCATGAAATATAATAGGATTGAGCAAATGTATAAATGTCTGATGTTGCTGCAGTCAGAGTTCTTACTGTGAAGCAAGAGGGAAGGCAAGAAATAACTATCTAGAAACAGAATCAGGGCTTATTTCTGAACAGTTTTCTAGATGCATATAAATTAGCAGAGAGGAAATATTTTGGCAGTCCTTCTAGTGCCTAAAATTAATCCCCTTCACAATGCTGTAGAATTCTATAATAATTAACAACGAGACTTGCTCAGTGTAAAAATACTATTATAATATTTTATAACCAAATAAGTCATTCTTCTTACCAGTTTGTAAATGTGTCCTTGAACACCAAAAATGATGTAATTTATCAAAGCAAATAATTATAAGATAAAAATATAGGATAAAAGAGTAAATTAGTTTTCCTGTATTTGGTATGCTAAATATTATAAATGGATATTCACTCGTATAACCATTTCTATTGATAAACAACATGTTCTGTATATATATGTGTGTGTGTGTGTGTGTGTGTGTGTGTGTGTGTGTGTATGTATATATATATGAATGAAATGTTCTTTAGGTTGGCTATGAAGAAAACCATCATTCTACCATCGAAACACATTTGAAGTGAGATTGGCAAAGAGAAAACTGAAGGTACCTGAATAAAACCTGTATATCTGGATAATTATCTTTTTACTCTGTGAATCATTTTTGAGGAGTTCATACATTTGAAGACTTCATTTTAGAACTGAAATGAAAATGAAAGAATCTATTCTTAGAAGATTTACAGAAATTCTACTGACTCAAGTGGTTTAGATAGTTGATAGAAGTACCTGCACTTTTTCACTTTTTCATAAAGCCTCTTCTGTCTCTATTACTTTGCCAGCCATCTAGCTTGTAACTGTTATGTCTGAATCCATTCTTGATTTCTTCCACCTCCTTTCTTATTACAAACTTTTGTGTCTGATTTCACCAAAGTATGAGCTTACTGTACTAATTTCCCAATGTATTGCAAACATCAAGGTCAAAACCCTCTTTTGATTAATGTAACCTCTTTTCACGATTTCCAACATTTGAGCCTCCTGATCTCTAACCTGACAAACTCTTTTTACATCTTCTTTCCTAGTTGATCTGATCCCAGTAGAGACTTAATTTTTAAAAATTATTTCTGAATGAAAATAGCGCTATCTATCAGTAGCCATTATAATATGGAAATGTTGGGAAGGACTTTAAATAATACCAAAGGAAGGAAGAGAAGTGCTGGGTAGAGGAGGGGTGTGGTTCCTGGCTAGGACTCCACCGCCACAGACCTAGGTGAAGTAGGATAGTCCTGCCTTCCCACCCAATGTTGTATTTCCCAAGACCACCCTGGCCCACCATGCCCTTACCCTGGGCCTATAAAAACCAAGATCCTAGCAGGCAGATACACTGGCCACCGGACATCAAGAGGAGCACTTCTGCAGAAGATGCAAGAGGACGTGGATAGGAGCATGTCAGCAGGCACCCCCGCACAACAGCAGGCCATTGAACAGCAGAACAACTGGGAGTTTGGCCATCCCAGTTGGAGGACAGCCGTGGCAGCCAAGTGGCCCAACTCCAGGGGAAAACCATTTCTCTTCTGGCTCCCCCCCCCATCTGCTGATAGATACTTCCACTTAATTAAACCTTGTACTCATTTTCCAACACCACATATGATCTGATTCTTCTTGTACACCAAAGCGAGAAACCCCGGGACGCAGAAACCTCTCTGCTTGTGAGGGAAGGCGGTCTAATTGAGCTGGTTAACACAAGCTGCCTATAGATGAGAAACTAAGAGAGCACCCTGTAACACACGCCCACTCACACCTAGACACTACCATGGGGTTGGAGCCCCACGGCCTGCCCATCTATATGCTCCCCTAGAGGTTTGAACAGTAATAATAAAAAATAACTTTTTATTTTCATAGGTTTTTCAGAAACAGGTGGTATTTGGTTATATGAGTATAATTTATTATTTTTTGCTTTTCTATTTATTATTTAGTATATTCTAATTCCTTTAGTTTTTGAGATCAATACATTAGTTTTCAGCTATTCTTTTTTGCAAATTTGTTTATAGATGTAAATTTTCCTCTAAACACTTGATTTGTAGAATTGCATAGGTATTGATATAACATTTTCCACAATCTTTAATTAAAATATTGTCTATTTCTAATTCTTATTGATTCTTCAATCCATGGATTATTTATAAATGCGTTAACTTTCCTAATAATTAGGGATTTTCTTGTTATTTTCTTACTTGTTTCTATGTGCTTTCAGGAGTAGAGAGAGACAATTATCTGTATGCTTTTTATTCTTTGAAATTTGATGAGATTGGCTCTAGGTTCTAGAACCTATATATGTTCTAGGATTATTTGGAGATATGCTTCACATGAATATGAAAAGAGGAGCATTCTGCAGTTGCTATGCACAGTGTTTTATAAATGGCAATTCAATAAAAACTTTTACTTAAAAAAAAATCTTCTATGTCCTTACTGACTTTTTAATATATTTTCTCTAAGTTACTGAGAAAGATGTGTTAAATCTCATTTTCTGTTGTTAATTTTTCTATTTCTCCTCATTAACTGTTGCTTTGCATATTTAGCAGTATGTTTACAGAGCTGTAGTAAAATTGCTATTTATACTCACTGGAATGTTCTGTTTATCTTTATGAAATATATCTCATAATGTCCTATCCTAAATTTTTCATAACATTTAATTGTCTGACATTGACATATTTTTAAAATTTTTTGATATTTTATGTGTAGTATGACTTGTTCTATATTTCTTTTTCATGTTCCTTGTTTTTGTTTTTTTAATGTGTCTTTTTGAAAAGCATAATCAACATTCTCATTTTAAATATAAGTTGATAAAGGCCAGGTGCATTGGCCCACGCCTGTAATCCCAGAACTTTGGGTGGCTGAATTGGGTGGATCACCAGAGGTCAGGAGTTTGAGAACAGCCTGGCCAACATCGTGAAACCCTGGCTTTACTAAAAATACAAAAATTAGCCAGGTGTGATTGTGGGTGCCAGCAATCCTGGCTACTCAGGAGGCTAGGGCAGGAGAATCATTTCTTCCCAGAAGACGGAGGTTGCAGTGAGCCGAGATGGCACCACCACACTCCAGTCTGGGTCACAGTGTGAGACTCTGCCTCAAAACAAACAAACAAACAAAAATCTATCTATCTATCTATCTATCTATCTATCTATCTATCTATCTATCTATCTAATTTGTCTATCTATCTATGCTGATAAAAATCTTCCCTAAAGTGGAATTTTAAAAAATTTATGTTTGATATATTTACTGACTTATTTTAGTTAAAATCCATAATCTACTTGTCTTAGCTATTCAGTGTCCTTTTTCTGTCTCCTTACTTGCCTATTTTTTACTTAAGTGACTTTTTAAAAAAGAATAATTCTTGGTTTATTTATTAGGGGTGTGCATGTATGTGTGTGTGTGTGTGTGTATGTGTGTGTAATATATATAATTTTATGCTTATTGGTTACTCAACAGACTATAAGTTTTTTCTCTTTTGTATTGGGCACCTACATAAAATATGACCTTAGCAATTTTGGGATGACATAAGAAGCTTAGAACACTATTCTTTTATCTCTTTTCATAAGTTGTATCACTATTTTTGTATCTTTTTACTCTACTCATATTTTAAACTTGACAAAATATTACTGCTACTCAGTAGAGCATAGTCTCATTTATATTTCCTAATATATTGATCATTTTAGGAGCTTCTAATTCTTTCGTGTATATCCTAGTTTACAATTAGTTCCCGAGAAGAACTCACTAAGCATCTCTTTCTTCAGGTTCAAATGTGATTAACATATAACCTGTTAATTTTTTTAATTACATTTTAATTCTGAAGGATAAGTTTTATTTGTTTTAGAATTCTAGCCATATTGTTATTTTCTTTTGGCCCCTGGATGATATTTTATTATTTCCATAATGCCATCATTTTTGCTGTGAATTCAGCTGTCACGATAACATTTGCTCATTAAAAGATAATGTGATTTTTGCTCCCCACTTGGTGACGTTATGGTTTTCTCTTGTCATTGTTTTTACTTTTACTCCGATGGTTCTGGCAGTGGCTTTCTTTGTTATTTATCTTACCTTGTGTTTGAAGAGCACCTTAAATTTGTTTCTTATTCTACTTTCTTCAGCTCTAGAAAATTTTTGGCCTTTACATCTTCTAAAAATGTTTCTGCTTTGTATTTTTTTCTCTCCTCTTGTCTCCAGTAACACTTAGGTCAGACTTTTACCATTTTTTATATACACATTAGGGTCTTGTAAGTACATTACAACCTTTATTCTCTACTTGTGATATTTTTCTTCTGGATATTTTCTCCTGATTCATTGATCCTCTCTTCTTTTATGTCTAATCTGCTGTTAAGTATTCTAGTGTATCTATATTAAGTGAAAATATTCCTCGTGTCATCTGTTTAAGTCTGTTCTCACATTGCTATAACAGTTCCACAGGCTATAAAGAAGCATGGCTGGGAGGCCTTGGTAAACTTAAAGTCATGGTGGAAGGCAAAGGGGAAGCAAGCCCATCTTACCCCATGGCAGAGCAGGAGAAAGAGTGAAAGAGAAAGTGCCACACATTTTTAAACCATCAGACCTCATGAGAACTCACTATCATGAGAACAGCAAGGGGAAAATCTGCTACCATGATGCAATCACCTCCCACCAGGCCCCTCCTCCAATCTGACATAAATTTGCATGGGGACACAAATCCAAAGCATATCATCATCTCTTTTCTTTTTCTTTTCCTCTGATAACTACAATTTTTAGATCACTTCCTAGTTAGATTTTATGTGTTTGCTTCTTTGTTTGCTTTTCTCACTTTTTATTACTTTGATTTTATCTTCTGGCATCCCAGTAACTAAGTATATATATATCATTGGTCATTTTAAATGAAAACAAATTGAGACTCCAAATACAGTTATCTTCCTCTTGAAAAATATTTTTATATTATGTTGTTAGATATAGTTAGTTGTATAGATTAGTTTCACTTTGGGATTGAGTTTGGTCCCAGGCATACTCTATACTTGATATTTTGTTAGGACTAAATATCAAGTTTATTTCCAATTCACTCTTATTTTGTAGCACTGGAGGATCGTGTGTGTGTGTGTGTGTGTGTGTGTGTATTAATAGTAATGCTTGTGTTATCTATGGAGACCTCCAATACATACTTGGCTCTCATGTACATTTTTTTTTTCCACTCAGCACTGGAAAACTCCCGAAAGCTCTCTGCTTCTTAGCCTATTAGCCATCACTCTCTCGGTTTTAAGCCTGTCGTTGCAGTACCATTTAGAAACCAATAATGTCTTGACTTTAAAAAGTGCCTTCAAATGCTGGGCTCACTTCAATGTGCTTTCTTTCACTTTAACGTATTAGTTATCACTGACTTGGTAGCCTAGAAGCTCCAATTTTGTTTTTCTGACCCACGGCATTGTGGAAAGTTAATATCTGCTTATCAGCTATTGCCACCACTTTCTCCTTGGATTATTAATTTTTCCTTTCAAAATGATGAGAGCATTGAAGGGGAAAATATTGAATAATTTAAATCTGCTTCAAAATTCTTATCTTTTCTTTGTGATTCTTGCTCTTCAAACCTGGATGTTTTGGTGTACCTCTGGTGTCTTCAAGGAGTTACTTTTTGGATTTTTTACTTATTCTCAATGAAGAGTTGATAGGGAAAAATTAATATGCCATTATGCTACCAGTTCTTTTATTATTTTTATTTATTTGTGTACTGATTTCCATGTCCCCAACTTCACTTTTACAACTAAATTTTATAGTATCTACATTACAGAAAGTCTGTCACGTATTTTACCTTATTTTTATATTTAGAATCTCCAATATATAAACAGGGAAAGCACATCTCAGAAAGATTAATTGCCTTGACTGTTAAGTCAAATTAAGGGAATAAATAACGAAGCTATTAGGTTAACAGAGTTTTGGGGGTGACCTATTTACACTGATCCAAAATTGCCTTTTTTTAATGTTTCCCCGGCTTTATCTTTTATATATTTGGAAAAACTTTATGTATTCTCCAATACTAAAGAGTAACATTTTTGTGCTGTATTTTGCTCAAAAGTATAGTCAACTTTGCTCATGCTGCTGTGCAATGTCAGAAAAAGCAGAAATGAAGAACTAGGCAATTGTTCCCTCTTTCCTTTAGTTGGGAAGTATGCTTATTTGTGAAGTTTGTCAAAGGATAGGGACAAAAGAAAGGGCATGGTGCTGTTTTTGTTATTTTAGTGTCAATGTGGCTAGAGGGTATGGTGCTATAATAGCAGAAAGTGAAAGTGCCTTTCCAGTTGATAAGAGAAAGGGGGAGAAAAATAGCACTAACATTACAGTTCTCTTAAGGGACTTTATCAAGCATGGAAGCAATTTTAGGTTCATGCTTCTGTAATATTTTGCCTTTATTTTTATTTCACCTCAGGCCTCATCTATTTGGGCAGATTTAATTCCAGAAGGAGTAGTCAAGAATGAATCTCTAGAGGTTAAAAAAAAAAAAAAAAAAAAAAAAAAAAAATCCCATGGCACCAGAAAGGTTCTGTGTGATTCCTATTGCCACCTCTTTTTAAATGATCCATTTATTACTGTTTAAATTCTAGCTCTCAGTATGCCAATATAATATTTAGCAGAGTATTTGGTCTTGAAGAATACAAAAATTCTAGATGCAATTACGAATGACCTTGCAATAGTAAGCCAGGACACTCTACAGAATCAATAGCCAGAAAGGATTCTGTAGTGAGTCCAATAAGGTGAAAAGGAACTTTGTGAAGAAACGGAGCTTTGAAGGAGGGACAGTGATAGTGACGAGCAGGAGGAGAGCAAGTACATTAAACAGAAGTCACACTGATGTGGCTGTGCCAGACTGTTCATGCTGCTTTTGAAGTGAAATTTGATTCCCACAAAAATGACAGATGTTGCAGCTTTGGCCAATTAAGGGACAAAAAACTCTAATAATTGTATGCTTTGCTGGCTATATAACAGTCATTTGAACACTAGTCGTGTAGTCAATGACAATCAAATGTGAACATGCAGCCGATTGCTAGGTAAAAAAAAAAAAAAAAAAGGCAAAAATAGCCAAAAAAAAAAAAAAAAAAAAATCATACATGCATAAATAAGAACTTATAGATGAAATACAAATTACAGAAAACATTTTACCGTATAAAAATCAGAAAGAAACAACTTGCATGTCATGTGTAATGCATGTAATTTTATGTTCATTTTCATTTTCAGTTGGGTGAACTGTTATCTAAATGTGAATTCCAACGTTGCATTTGAAAAATCAAATGGCCGGGCGCGGTGGCTCAAGCCTGTAATCCCAGCACTTTGGGAGGCCGAGGCGGGTGGATCATGAGGTCAAGAGATCGAGACCATCCTGGTCNCTGGGCATGGTGGCACGTGCCTGTAATCCCAGCTACTCAGGAGGCTGAGGCAGGAGAATTGCCTGAACCCAGGAGGCGGAGGTTGTGGTGAGCCGAGATAGCGCCATTGCACTCCAGCCTGGGTAACAAGAGTGAAACTCCGTCTCAAAAAAAAAAAAAAGAAAAATCAAATGTTTAAGAGTATAATCATTAAATCAATAAAAAATTTTACAATGTGTTATTTTGTTTAATAGATTATCTCTCTTTCTTTCTCTCTCTCACACATACCACAAACACATGCACACACATGCACACATATAAGCACAAATATACATGTAAGAAAATGTTAATTAATTACTAGGGCTTTTCCAATATTAACAGTGTAAGGAATATGAAAGCATGGGTGTGGCCAAGTGTGGTGGCTCATGCCTGTAATCCCAGCACTTTGGGAGGCCAACGTGGATGAATTACCTAAGGTCGGGAGTTCAAGACCAGCCTAATCAACATGGAGAAACCCTATCTCTACTAAAAATACAAAATTAGCTGGACATGGTGGCACATGCCTGTAATCCCAGCTACTTTGGAGGCTGAGGCAGGAGAATTGCTTGAACCCAGGAGGTAGAGTTTGCAGTGAGCTGAGATTGTGCCACTGCACTCCAACCTGGGAAACAAGAACGAAACTCCGTCTCAAAAAGAAGAAAAAGAAAGAAAGAAAAAAGAAAACATGGGTCTCTATATCTGTTTTACCTTCTTAATTTCCTAATTCCTACAGTGATTCTACAGAGAAATGCTCATTTAAGTTTTATTTGATGGGAAGTGGGCAATTTATCCTCTTGATACTGCTATTACTTAGCCTTCAAGTACAATATATTGCATTAAAAATGAGGAATGGCAGGATTGATTAAAACAATGAGTTCTAGAAATTTTGGAATTTTTGATTCAACGAGGATTCTAGTTTGTCTACTCCAAACTCCTTTTTTATGAAAAGTTCAACCAAGACAAGAGATTTTGTGACTTGCCCAAGTTCCCATGACTTCATAGATGTGGAACAGGGAATAATGACATTTACACATTTACACTAGAAATTATATACAGTCTGTAGCTATGCTGAGAGATTTATATAAATATGACATAACTTGCTTTGTCATTCTCTCTAAACTTATAACTGAAACCCAATTAAAATGAGTTTGAGAGCCTGGCATGGTGGCTCATGCCTGTAATCTCAGCACTTTAGGAGGTCAAGGCAGGCAGATCACTTGAGGTGACGAGTTCAAGACCAGCCTGGCTGACATGGTGAAACCCTGTCTTTACCGAAAAACTATAAAAATTAACCGGGTATAGAGTGTGATAGTGCATGCCTGTAATCCCACCTATTCAGGAGGCTGAGGTAGGAGAATCGCTTGAACTTGGGAGGCAAAGGTTGCAATGAGCTGAGATCCTACTGCTGCACTTCGCCTGGGCAACAGAGTGAGACTTTGTCTCAAAAAAAAAAAAAAGAAAATCGAATTAAAAATATATAAATAAATAAAATAAAAATTAGTTTGAGAGAGAGAGAGAGAGTGTGTGTCTGTGTGTGTGTGTGTCTGTGTGTTGGTATATTTGTATACATCAAGCTAATCGTAAAATGAAACATTGGCCAGGCACCGTGGCTCACCCTTGTGATCTCGGCACTCTGGGAGGCCAAGGCAGGAAGATTGCTTAGCCCAAAGTTTGAGACCAGCCTGAGCAACTTGGCAAAACCCTGTCTCTACAAAAACTAGAAAAATTAGCTGGGTATGGTGACATATGCCTACTGTCTCAGCTACTTGGGCTTCTGAGGTAGGAAGATTGCTTGAGCACAGGTAGTAAAGACTTAAGTGAACCGAGATTGCACTACTGCACCCCAGCCTGGGTGACAGAGGGAGACCCTGTCTTTTAGAAAAAACAAACAAACAAACAAACATTTTTTTTTCCTAAAATACTGACCTAGTTCATTTTCATCTGTATAATTGATTAAGATCCCTTTTGGTGATTGCCATTCAAACCATAAGTTCTATTCCTATGTTGACAGCAAAGTTTTGGCAACACAAGGAGACTGTCAGTCATTTCTTTCTAGCGCTTACATTGAATTAGAGTACTCATATATATCAGTCTTTTTATGGACTGAATATAGATCTCCACAGATCCCATACTATTGAACCCTTGTAAATCATACCACTATAGACTATGAAAATATTGTTTATGCTTGTACTCTAGAAGGATCCTCAAATCACGTATTGCACAAGAGAGAGTGATCACTATAATGAATGGCTATCTCAAATTTAGGCTATTTTTATGTATACATAATCTAAACTGGAATTGAAATAATTTAAGCAACATGGGACTGAATTCATGGTAAAATGAAAACTTTACTTAGGGGACATGTAGTAATTTCAAAAGCATTTTATAAACAGCAGTTATTTGATTTGGAATTATCTAAATTGTTTTATGTGTACCTTGTCTTTTTAAAGTAGTTAATCATCTTCAAAATAAAATCAAACATCTTGCCTAGGGGTATACTTCTTAATTTTTTATACATTAACTAGCTGACTACCTTCCTCTTATTCATAAAATTAAAAAAAGATTTTGAAACATAATTCCATATAAAACTAAATATTTAAACTAAATTTTAAAAATGACCTGTTAAGGAGGGGGATATTTTGACTACCTAGACTAATCCTACAGTAATCAAAGACAAATTTAGTTATGAATATTGAGAAAACAAGTGAAAAGAAAATTATAATGTATTCTTTTGTTGCTGCCCTGTTCATACATTTATCAAGCATTAATTGGTGTGCTAGGCTTTGCATTAGGTAGAATTTTCAGAAATATTAAATTGTGGAATAGTTTTTCAAAAGGAAACAAGTAATAAATTGGAGGCTTTTAAACATTTCTTTTTGAATGATAGAAGTAAGAGTAATAGAACTTCAAATGCAATATTTTTATTTTACTACATGCTCGATATTTTATTTTACTACATGCTCAACATAGAAATGTTCAAAGTGAAAAAAAGAAAAAAAATGTTAAAAAAAAACCTGTTTTGACACTCTACTGGTATTTATTTGTAGATGAGTATATGAGCAATCCTCCACTAAATAATATTTAATATTTTAAATATTAAATCTTCATATACATCTGTAATAACATAATGAAATATTGCAAAATAACATTTTGTAAGTAGCTCATAATTCAGACAACAACCAGTTTCCTCTAGTTAAATGCTTTTATCTTGTTGTTTTCTCTTAATATAAACAAAAGTAAACACTTTTAGAGTTGTATTTCTTATTGTACCTGTGACAACTAGTTTATAAAGTAATTTTCTGCAGTCCAATAGTACACACCTCTTAGTGTTCATGTCATTGTGTCATCTCATTCACTTGAATTTTTTTCAGGCTTGGTAATTCACTGGTAACAAAGCAGAAATCAATTTTGCTGTCGTGTGTTGTGTGCCTAGTCAGAGGAAATTCTGCAGGTTTCACTTTGATTTCCTGGAGCACTCACTCTAGAGATTTGAGCTATCATGCAAGCAGTCCACAAACCCAATCCACCATGAAGTGAAAGAAAGTCAAGCCTTGAAAAGATACACTAAAAGATGAGATCCCACATGGAGGGAGAGAGGAAAGAAGGGAAGAAGAGATAGAGAGGGCAAAGAAATTCAAGGATTCAGATATGTTAGTGAGACACCATATGGAAATTTGTGTCTCCAGCTCAGCAATCCTCGGTAACATCATGTAGATAAAAGATGAACTTTCTAGATGCTCTGTTCCAGAATTCTTAATTCACAAAATAATGAAAAAGTGAAATAATTTGGGCCAAGATGTAGTCATGTGCTGGGGAAAAAGGAAAAAAAAATTATGTGTGTGTGTGTATATATATGTATTTAACAATGATTTTGAAGTCATTATATGTTAGAAAATGATACCTGAGAAAGAGGCAACAAACAAGGGGAGTCTTATAATTGCGCTAACTTAGATGCTAGAAAGATTTTCAGGATATGACATAGAGAGAGTGAGAGAAACAAGATGGGAGTCCAGAAGTCTCCTTTAACTGAGAAGATGAATCTGGGAGTCCAAGGAGATCATGAGAGCTGTGTTTCACTGGGCAAAATCCAAAGTTGAGCACTACACACAGAGAGAATGCTGGAAATCTGCAAAAGATTTGCCTAGAATTCTCTTAGGATTAAGGGTTAACATGTACATGTGAAAAAATTATCTGCAGCTAGAGAAACGACCACATGAATGATTTGAAGAAATAATACCTAGAGTTCACATAGAAATAGAAGTTTTTCAAGTATCTACCCACCAATGCAGAAAACCTCATAGTTCACAAAATATTGGATAGAATATTCAGAAAGATTTCTGAGTAAAATCCACTCATCTTTTTCTTTTTTATTCTGCATTGACTTAATATGCCGTTATTGGCTTCTAAGTTGTTTTTCAACTCAGTAGCAAAGAAAAAATAGCTGTAGAATAAAACCTGATCAGATATTGCCTAATTTTTTTTTCTAATGGTAAGATTTTTAAAATGTCAGAATGTTTTGAAAGTAACCACATCCTAGAACAAGGCTCAAGAATACAGAATTTTTAAAAATCTGGCTCCCAACAAGGAAAAATACACAATATATGGTATCCAATAAAAAATTACCAGACATGCAATGAAGCAAGAAAGCGTAATCTATAATGAAAAAAAAATGAATCAATTGAAACAGTTCCAGAAATGATACATCATAACACATGATAAAATGATCAAATTGAAACTGTAAAGATGAAAACCACAGTGTTGAAAAACAACTTGGAAGCCAATATCAGTAATATTAAGTCAATGCAGAATAACAAAGAAAAAGATGAATGAGTTTTATGACATGGCAATTAAAACTATAACAAATGAACAACAAATAGAAAAAAACAACAAAATGAATATATCAGTGTGCTTGTAGCTAATTTTAAGCAGCTTAATGTAAATATAATTGGATTATCCAAAGAGGGGATGGAGAAAGAAAAATGTTTGAAGAAACACCTTTTTAAATTTTTCAAATGTGATGAAAACTATAAATCCACAGATCCAAAACTCAACAAAACACATACTCCAAAAATATGAAGTAAACTACGTCAATTTTAAACAAAACAAAATACTTGTATGTTGCCACTAAATTTTGATATGATTTATTATGTGTCCACAGAAAATTCAAATGGCATTCTTGATTTTTTTTAAATAATAAATTTCTAAAAATGGTGTTTAAGATGCAAATATATATGAAATGTTTAGGTTTTTGCTATAGCCAAATTGTCCTTTAAGACATTTGTTACAATTTACCCTCCAGCTAAATGTGGAAAAATGCGCTAGTTTCATTACTTTGTTACCCTCATTGTTTCATCTTGAGAACCATTATAATTTATATTTAAGAGCTCAAGCCTCTGTGTTAAATTGATCAGATTCAACTTATAACTTCTGTGTCCTTAGAAGAGTTAAGTAAGAGTTAATAAAATAAGTTTATTAATCTATTTAATTGAATTGTTATTAGTGACCTGATATTTCAACTGTGAAATAACTGGGACACAGAAAGCACTAAGTAATGTTAGCTATTATAAAACTTGTAATTTGTAATCTATTATTGACCCTCCTTCCTTCTCTTTGCTATTTCTATTTTATTCTTTGTTTAATTATTATTTTATATATAATATATCTTGAAAAGAAGGGAAATGTATGTACTATGACCAGTTCTTATCAGGGTCAGATTCATAGACATATAACCGGAACAGCTGTTCTGAGTTCTTCTCTCAGAACATTCTTGCACTTGGGGTTTACTACTCTGAGGTCATCATCTAGAAATTTGTAATAATATGACATTTGAATTTTATAAGTTTCTAAGTCTTTTATTTGTGAAGACCAACTGGACATTGGAACATGCACTGGGAGCCTAGAGCCATAGCCTGTGTCTGGGATGCCTCCCACCACGTCTCAGTTCTTTAGTGTGGTCTTAGTTTCCTGTGTGCTCCTCTGCTTTCTGGAGCCCAGCCTGCCCAGCCCCTCCCATTATGCTCCCACCCAGCTTGTTACTGCCCTCCACTCCTGCTGGTGGCTTTAACAGTCATGGGAAGTGTCAGGGTCTGGTATGTACATAGCATCATCTCATGGCAGGGCTAGAGGTGGCTTTATTTTTATTTAAGACTGGAATTTCAGAATAGAAGGATGAACTCTAGATATCTTATTAATCGAACATTTTATTTCTTCTTTACCTTGCACAGCAATGAACAGCAAATAGAAGACACCATGATGAAAGGAAAACTATGGAAGAAAAGTAAAAGCTTCATGTGTTGGTATGTTTAATGCTACTTTTCCTCCAGATAATCCTGGATAATGTCACTGTCTTAAGGTGTGTAACCTTAATTCCACCAGCAAAGTCCTTTCTTCCATGTAATTTAGCCTATCTATAGGCATGACGTCAGGTGGCAAAAATCACCAAAGCCCCCAAATTCTGCCTACTAGGAGCATCATACCCTAACCCAATGAACATATTTTACAAGAAACCAAACAAATGAATTCCTACTGGAAAGTAAGCCAAATCCTGGTGATCAAATTTATGCAAAGATAGGATATAAAATAGAGGAGAGTATGAATAATGACTTATTTTTCAGATTATTTTATTAAATAGCATTTATCTTAGCAAGGTTTGCAGCAAAACAAAAAAGTTAAGGCTAAACTTACCTGCAAAAATCTGGACTCCAGATTTTCTCATAGATAGATATATGTTTTGTGTAGCAGATGTCCAAGTGAAAAGGTGAATTAGAAAATATTGGCCTGTATTCACACATAAAGATTATCAAAAAGACATAATACACAAATGGAAAGCCAGTTATCTTTGTTTACATTTTAAATATTGTCAGATGCCTCAACACATATTCAGACAATTTTAGGAATATTTGAAAACATCTTTTCATTGAATAAGCTAAGCATACAACATTCCAGTACTATTTTCACCAGTGTCATTGCTTCTTTGAACTAATTTAAAATTTTCAGAATTGTCATAAGTGTGTATCTAGCTTTTACTGAAGCAGTAGTCTAATTAAATATTGGTAAGATTGCTAATGGTGGAGGGTGTCCAGTCTCTTGTCGTTTTAAAGAAAACTTCTGTGTATTTTGTCCAAAGAGACAATTATTTGCACAAAACACACAAACAAAGCAAGAAAGGAATTAATTTATTGAAAATGAAAGTGCACTCCACAGTGTGGGAGTGGGCCTGAGCATAGGGGCTCAAAAGGCCCTATTACAGAATTTTTTAGTTTAAATACCCCCTAGAGGATTCCATTGGTTACTTGGGGTATGCCCCATGTAAATGGAGAGGGTGAAGTAAAGTTACAAAGTCTTTCACAGTGTATGCCCTATGGAGAGGACATTTCCTGTTATAGCTGAAGTATGAATTAGCCTTTTGTTCCCTGCCTCCAGACCCCATTTTCCTGTCTCATTTTCCTCCTGTGAGATGTATTCCCATAAATCTTTATGGGAAGCAGAGGAACCCATGGTTTCTTTCTGCCTCAAGATCAATTTAACAAAATACTTTCATATTTCTGAGTATTGTTCCATTCTCCTAGGGAAACTACATGCCTTAATAGAGTCTTAATATTTTCTTGTTATTTGTATTACTCATGTAGTTATAAAAATATTACCTACCAATTTTAGAAAAAGTTAAGATATAAAATGCTTTTAAAAATTATATACATCTGTGTTTGTATATATACATATCTGTTTGTATATTCAACCACCAAAAGACAATTCTTAATATTTTCTTCCTATCTTTTTTGTATATATAGCCTGCATAGATAATTTCAGACTGTTCAAAGCTAACATTGCAATACAAACCAGTATTCTTTGTTCTTTTAACATTTTAAAAGATAATATTCTACCTTAGAGCATTATCTGCTTATTTCTTTCTCCTTGTTTAAACTTTCTACAAATATTAAATTTTATAATATTTTTTGTGATAATATTCATATTTTGTGCACAAGACAGAGAAGCAAAAGGAAGTTAAAAAACATTTTTTTAAATTCTCACGTCCAATCAGTAGCCAAATTTTGGCAAGCTGTATTACATTATGGTAGAAAGTAAGTTGTCTCAGTTTGGAAAAGTGTTCTAAATTGAATATATGCAATCGTGCCTTCATAGTATTTCATTTCCCAAAAAATGTAGGGACAGTTAGCCATGTACTTTTGTTTTGTCAGCTCCCAGCTCTGATGTATTTGCTCCCAGGGATGTTCTTTTCTTCAATTGCCTTATCTAACTCTGTTGAACAACCCCAGGTCAGTAATCATCACCATTCTATCCTCAGGGACTCTTTTATTAGGTATCCCTTCTAGTTCCGTCTGATAGGTATCCTTCCATTTTTACACACTTACCCCTGTTAAGACTAAGCCAGAGAATAACACCTTTCAAATACTTGTGCACTAATAACTAATTGTATTATTTCCTAAGGCAACAGCCTCGATGTAACCAAATCTTCTATCACTTTGCTTACATGATGCTACTACTTCTCGGTATATAAGTTATTTCATTGCTTGTTATTTTGTCCGGACTGGATTGCCTGCTCAGGTGCTCATTACCCAGAAGTGTTGTATTTTTATTTCTTCTGCACTTGCTTTAACATGTCTTACTCATCTCATTCCACCTACAATTGTTTTTCTCCTTAGTAGTTAACTTCTACTCACCTTCTTCAGATCTGTGATTTCTTCAAGCAATCTCTGTTGACCTTAACAGCACTGCCCCAATTGTAATTTCACCTTTATTTGTGTGATTATTTGATCCATGGCCCTTTCTTCTCACTTGACCTTTTTCTTTGTGAGAGTACAATTTCCTTTTGCCTTGGCTTACATTGTTTCTCTGCTACATGTCCTATAATCAGAGTTCTGAAATGTTGATTGAATTAAGAAGTTAATGTATACAAACCATGCCAAGCTAACACAGCTGAGAGTTGTTTTTGAAGAGTAATGTGTATATTTTTCTAAATGGCATTCTATCCTCTTGCACAATTTATTAGGACAAAGAACACGATCAACCACCATGCATACCTTCTGTGGGCAGACACTAACTGTGCTGGGCATTTTACAGATGAATTGTTTTAGTATCTTTCATATGGAAGACAAAAAAACCCTGATAATATAATTAAAGGGCTTTTCCAAGATCATAAATTTACTAAGTAGTAGATTTAAACCAAATTATATCTAGAACTAGAATTGATACTCAACATATATACTACAAGCTGCCCTAAATAGACACAAAATATGTTTAATAGAGTGGATACCAAAGCATCCTTAGCAAAAGAGAAAAGTAATCTTGGTTTGGGCTTCTGAGTGGCCCCATTTTGTTCTCTGATTTGTATAAAAGAGTTAAAATTGAAGTGTTTTTATAATTACATTTCACAGAAAAAAATAAAAACAAAAAAACCCCAGACTTCAAATCCCATAAGTGAGCAGTTTGCTGAATGCTGGAACTCAGTGGTAAAGTGACCCAAGTACTAAAATTTGGAGGGGGCAGGACTCATGACCCTTCACTCTACCACTTCAAATTGAGGAGCTACACTGTTTCATAATTTGATATTTTATGTAAGATGGTATTTGAAAAAAAATTTCATATTCTACCACCAAATGAGCAAAACCCACAGCAGTTTGATAAGTTTGAAAACCAATAAAATAAAGAATAGGTGTAGAGTTCTGGAAGAATTCCTTCTGAGATAACCCAGCTACAGCAGAAAAATGAACTCCATCAATAATAATATGAAAAGAGAGGGTCCCCTTCTCTAAAGAAAGACATTCAAACTGAACAGAAGGCTTCTCAGGCTGCAGAAGAAATGACTCCCAGAAAAGCCTCACCAAAAGGAATCATTATTCCCATGGGAACTCTATATTTAAGATTTCCTTGGCTCAAGAAGCAGCTACATACAGAAGTTGAAAGGCTGTTCCTTTCAATTAGAAGCTGTGTAATCTAGGGCAATTTACTTGCTTTCTCTTCATCCAGACTTTCTTAAATATAAAACTGAAAAATCAACTCATAGGATTTAGTAAAGATTAAAATATTTAATGTACATATAAAATGTTATACATTATTATTGATAAACATGTAATACAAGTTAGGCAATTCATTCAGAACATTAACAAAAACAAAATTTTATGCATTTACTCCCAAAGGAGGCACTTTGTTAGACATGATGGGAGTTGCAAATAAAGCTGAGGTATGGTCAGACCATTCAGGTTTGTACAATGTATTTGGGGAAAGAATCCAGAAAGCAGACTGGAGACTTAGAGACACAAAGAGAAATGTATACAGACTGAAATATTTAATCAATGACCACAGCATTATCCATCAGGAAAAAGATTACTCCCACTGTTAATGAGAGAAAAACCACTCAACTAAAATCACAAAATGTGACAGAGTATTGGGTCTGCCCATAAATTTATTTTACTTTTAGGGTGAGGGGGAATGGAACAGCTCTGCTTGTTTTCCCTATTAACTCTGTATGTACAGATTGTTGCTATTTTTCCATCGTAAGTTCCTTACATTTTATTCCTAAATTTATGGATTTTGAGATACTTCTTTTATGAAATTTTTCTTACTGTAGTCTCACAAGTATCCTAGGAAATAGCAGGCAACTATGATTTATATTAGGAAGGAAAATACAGAGTGATTGTCACTGGGGAAGACCACACAGTGTAAGGTAGAACAGTTCCAGATTTTCAGAATTTCATGTCATGGTCATTAATGGAATTTGTAGTATTGTTTCTTCTCCTGAATTGTTCATCAGTGCCCCAGGTTTACAATCATAAACGCTCCAACTTTGTTATTAAATGTTTAACTTCACAACCTTTACTTGCCCTTGCAGCAAAATGATGCCCCCTCCCTCAATGATAGCATCACTTAATTCACCACAGGTAATGTATAACTTAGAAACTTCACTTTACTGCTAGATGTAATGGCATTTCAAGCAAGTTGTTTGACACCCTGTAGTTGTTTAACTGTCTGCATGTACTGTCCATTATAATTAAGGTTCAACGTTTAATTGACACTAAGAAGCCACTTAATGACAAGCTGAAGCTGACTTGCAGGCCCTGGAAACCCAGTATAAACTTTTCATGCTAATCTCCACTTTGCCATATTTTGGATAGTCAAGTTCTCAGATGAAGTTTTATCCCGAGTAACGGGATGATACTTGGAACATCTTTGGATACTTTAGATTGTGCAGAGGGCCTTGTGTACAGTAGTATGGGAGCCAGAGGTGACTGAGAATACGTTATAAATTGGGATGGATAGGCTAGAATGATCTGAAAGTGATGCACTCGAATATTTAAGTTTCTATAGCCAGACAATACAAAAAAGGGCAAGGTTCATTGGTCAGTGCATTATTCCAACATTGATTTTCCCCGCCACTTCCTTTCAGCTCGTTGATTTCCATTGCTGATTGAGTCGTGTTCATCGGCTGCAAGGAGGTCACTTTATTTCCCTTTTGCTCATTTTTTCTGCCTCCTCAGCACTCCTCTACATGTGTGTGTGTCCCTCCCACTAATCTCAATTGTCTGCTGTCAACAGAGTGAAATACTTTATGCTCAAATGGGCCGTGACATTCAGGGTAGGCAGTGCAGGCAGACACTGCATAAAACTTAAACAGAACATACTCACAGACTTCATTGTATCTTATAGACATTTTGGAGTTTTTTTGTTTCCTGTATATCAGATTTAAAGGCATACAATGTTTGTGATCCCCAGTGGTCATAAAGCAATACCTCCTAAGCCTAGTAGAGAGAAATAAGGCCCTCATCTCTCTGAATACAGATGTCACAAAATAATCACCACCTCAAGCTCACAGTACTTTTTCATGCCACACTATCCAGAGCGCTTTCATTCAACAGCCATACCAGATCTTATTTCTATTGAGAAATGTTCAACAGGTGAAAGAAATAGCAGTCTTTTCAAGGAAGATAGCAGTTTGTATCATCTGTTTCAGCGATTTGGATTTCATTTACTAGGGAACCCATTTCAAAATCAGTCAAATATTTTCATCAAAGCGTCAGAAGGGTATGAGTATGTAGATTATGTTTGTACATAGAAGGCATACATATCTTAATTTAAAGTGTTCTTTAATCATAGCTCTAATCCTTGGGAAAATAAAACCGACTGGATATCTATACAGTTTTATGTTATGCCAATTCTAAATACATTAGTGGCAAGGCAGGCTGTACTCATTCCTAGTTTAAAATCATAAACATGTCCACAAAGAAAACAACAAAACCTTTCAGTTCACAGAGCTACTGCTTTTAATGAGATTTTTTTTTTCCAGGTTTGTAACATTGAAGATTATGCCTTTGAATTTTTTATACCACTTGAAGATGTGATTTACTTCATGTTTAGTAATTGGCCATGCAGGTTTCGATTCTAAAATTTATTATGCAACATTTAATAAGACTAACATTATTAAATACTAGTCAACTTTTAATAAGAATTACAAATGCTATCTCCTTCTTCAAGACAAGAAAAGCAATCACTGTAATCAATCAGGTAGTCTAATCAATTTTCAAAATGAAATTAACCATGCATCATGTTGGGGGGAAAAAAAAAACCTTGAAGAATAGTATTCTTTTTCTTTGCTACAAAGAAGATAAGCTCAATTTTAGAAAATAGTAATAGGATATTTAGTTTCTGAATGATCTAATTACTCTGGTGAGTTCTTAAAGGGTTACTGAGATTTAGTCTTACAAATCTTTTCACTGACTTGAAGGAAGGGGAATTACAAAACGTCAATAGATAAGTGTTAAGAGATGTGATATCATGTCTGCAATTTTTTTCCGTATTATTGCATATATAAATTATATCAGAAACTGAATTTTAATTACCCCAGTATTTACCCACTTCCTAATATGATATAAACCATGAAATAGTTTAACATACAGGTATATTTTATTAATATTAAGTACAAGGATACAGGCATATTTTATTAATTTTAAGTACAAGGATTTTTGTAAGAAAGCTATTTAAATTGCTGCCCTAATAATCACTTGTTTCATATAATTTTTAAGTAAGTTTTCTCAAATAATGACATGTTATATAAAGCCAAGTAAGCCAACTTATTCACCTAATATGGAATACAGGAATATCCTGTGCCAAGCAATTTGCTGGGTGCCGGGAGCACCAATAAGAAACAAATGAACAGTGCTTACAGAACTGAAGAGTCATGGAGGAAATGGTCGCTGAAATAATAAGAAGCAAGTTGCTAAGTGCAGTGACTTTGCAGGGAATTGTACATACCTTACTGGGTAAAAAGAGTAAGTTTCTGTAAATATGTCACAGAGAGGCTAGTCTAATTTGTAAATAAAATACTACTACTGATAAAAGTGACTTTTATTGAATACTTATTAAGCGCCAGCTGCCCTATATGCTTTAGATATACTGGCTCCTTTTATTCTCCCGTGAAATGAGTAGGCTTACTATGATATTTATTTTAAAGATGAGGAAATTTGAGATTCAGAATGTTTGAGTAACCTGTGCAAAGTCACACAATTACTAATTGGTGAACCTAGTATACTAAACCATGCATTTGACCATGAAATGTCCTAGATGCGTCTCCTAGATGCTTAACTGCCTTGCTGAGATGTACTAAGATTGAGAGTTCAAAAGCCCCCATTTAATTTGGCCTTTAATATGAATCACAAGCCTATGTAAAATACTCCAAGACATGGTTTACAATTATTTGCAAATTATTGAACTAACATCTAATAGTGCGATACATATTTTAAATGATCTACTTTATTATAAAAAGTACAAAGATACTTGGATTTGCCATTGACGTTAATGTTGCTAACTCTGTCTGCATGACAAACATGCCTTGTTGAAGCTGTTCACTTTCTATAGGCAACTATAAGAAAGGAGATTTAAATAAGAAAGCAAGCATACTTGACAGCAATACCAATATTATCTATTAAGAGTACACATTTGACATGACAATACTTGAATGAGAACAAATAATAATCCGTATGATATGACATGAGGATAACTTTTCAAAATAGCATCTAGCCTTGTTACTTAACAAATTCCTCAAAATCACTGAGGCATGCAAGCCTAAAGCCCTCCAAACTTCGTTAAAATTATTTTCAAATGTTTTCTGATGCTATTATTTTATACCTAAAGAATTATTTTTCAGTGATATATAGCTATATCCATAAAAATCAATTACAGATAAAGTATTGGTATGGAGAGGAGGAAGATTAATATTTGTACATATCATCTCAATCAACCTCCGAGTCAATCTTGACATCATTATCTCCACTTATTCAGATATGAAACAGATGGCAGAGGTTAATGAACAGGCCAGAATCTTGTTACACACAGCCAGTTGTCAAGGGAGCTGGGATCTATATGTAAAATGTATGATTGCATTCCGCACATTATTTTTCACAATATATTGCTTCCTAAGCTTCCTTTTTTGTAAATTAACTAGATCACTTGTTTACAACACAAAATTAAGCATTACAATTTCCATAATACAATTCAGATTGAGAGGTTTTAATATCTCAACAAATATATGACACACACATATATTTTACAAATTGTTCTCTTTCATTCTCTATAATCTTCTAATTTTTGCCTATCAATATCAGGCACCAAGTCTACCAAATAAATTGTAAATGCCTAGCAGGCATGTTCCTGTCCTATCTGCCTAACATCCACAGTGGAGGCTCTGCAGCTTTGGTGGACAGCTCCATACCCATCAGGAATCATTCCATCTTAGATGAGTAATCTTTCTCTCTCTCTCTCTCTCTCTCTCTCTCTCTCTCTCTCACCTGCTTTATTGCTGTTAACATGAACACATATTCAGATCTCCCCTGCCCTTATCATTTTCCATCTATTTTTATACATGTGGTCTTTTCACAAATGTATATAAGCCCTGATTTACACATAAGTAGCATTATACTACCCATGTAATGAATACTACTACAAGTAATGAGTCAAGAGTATAGTACTACACAAACAAAGCCCTTATCCTCATTATGTTTACATTTTCATGGTGGAGATAGAACACCGAACGTAAAAGTCCCTGGAGCAATACAAGTTTAGGCTGCAAAAATGACAACAATTGAGAAAGCCTATGAAAATTTGACCCAATAAACTATGTTAATGAAATACTGAAACTCTGGTAAACTAATGGTCAAGATCAGTTTGGCATTGGTGGGGTTAAATGCATAATTTCTGCAGTGGCCTTGTTAAATTTTAAATACCTATTATATCCAAGTGGAAATGTCAAAATGGAACTGTAATATATAAATTTCGTGCTCAGGGGAAAGGTCTGACCCTTAGATATAAACTGAGGAATTGTCTGCATATAGATCGAATGTGAAGGCATTAGACAGGTGTGATAACAAAGGGAGAGAAGAAAAATAACAAAAATATATGGGTTAAGGAAATGATTAAGGATATTTGAATATTTAGACAAAAATAAAGGAGGAGTAACCATAAAGGGAGACTCAGGAGGACTGTGGGATACGAATACAGCTAGATGAGAGTAATATGCTACAAACCAAGTACAGAAAGTGCCTGAAAAATGTGGTCATGGGCAATCATGTCCTATACCACCAAGAAGTTTAAATAAGTACTAATATCGATACTGGATTTGATATGAAGGTTGCTGTTAGTGACTCTGGCACAGATAGTGTCAGTGAAGTGATGATGATAATTCCCATTGAATAAAGCAAAAAGGGAGAATAAAATAAAAGAAAAAAATCAGTGACGGGAAAAAAAATAATGTAAAATATATTTCAGACCCATGAAAGATTGGTCAGTACCAGAAGCAGATAGAGAGAAGAGGCAAATAAAGAAACTAGAATATTTAAAAAGGAAAACAGACAAAAGCTATTTAAAATATAGTAGTCACTAAATAACATGGGTGTAGAATCTCATGCAGTAGTGTTTACAATGTAAAGTAATGAAAAGTTGTCATTTTGGAGAGAAATCTAGCAGTACTTATAATTCCTACATGGGCTGCCAAAGCAAGCAGAGTACTTATAATTTCCAGGCATGTGTATGTGTGCATATAGGTGTACTTTAGTAAGTTAGTTAAATAGTTCCTTGGTTAGCTAGTTGTAAAAACTTTCCCTGAGTAAACCTCCAGAGTAGAACAGAATCATTCTCATGTAGGTTCAAAAAAGAAGGCATATGAAGTTCTAGTTCCTAGCATTGTTTTTGTATATGAGGACATCTCTCAATCTAGATGTGCATCATTGGGGAACACGGATAACATGTAATAGAAAAAAGAAACACTAGAATTCCACGTAACAATTTCAATTAAAGCTTGGATATATAACAGCAATGCGGATAAATGTTAATGACATACATAGACAGAAAAATTGAGAAAGACAGCGTGGTCTGTAAAACATACCACATATATGGACCAAAACTACATGCATAATTAATGACTCCAAGTTTTATGGAAATACATTCAAATTAAATTTTAATCACAACTCGTTGTTAAAGAGGTACAGGTAAATGGTGATGAGGAAGATACATAAGAAATATAAGAAAGGATCTTTGTGAGGATCAATGTTGATAATGTGTCACAAATTGGGGAATAGGATTAACACAGCCTTCTGCATTTACATTCCAAAAACAGATAAAATGGGAGTTTGGACAAGCAGATACAGAAGAAATAATAACTCTTTTAAAATATTTTGTACTTAAGAGGAAAAAGAAATGGTAACGTGCATAAAGACAGTTGGAGGTCAAAAGAGATTTTTCAGAGAGAAGATTTATTTGCATATTTGAACACAGAAGAACATTAAAGAAATGGAGGAGAGTGTTCAACAGAGAGGAAGAAACATTCATGAAAAGATTAAAGGAGGTTTGGCCAATAGTAGTATTTGATGAAACAAGATTCAGTTTGAAACTGGAGGCATAAGATGGGAGTAAGGGCATTTCTCCATGGCAACAGAAAGAAAAGAGAAGATTGTGAGTACTGATGCAGATAGGAAATAGAAAAAGAATTGGGAGGATGAAATAGCTGTCTTCTGTTTGCTTCTACTTTTTTAATAAAAAAGAATCAGTCCATCAGTGGAGAATAACAGGTGGAAAATGAAGGCTACAGGACTACAAGATGAAGAGATGTGAAACTGAAGAGAAAATGTGAAAGCATGAGAAAGTTTCCAAGGAAAACTTGGTAGGATTGCTCTTTTTAATTTTTATTTTAAAAAAATTTCCTGCAGATACTTTTTGCTGTTTCAGTATAGATTAGAGTTAAGGAGAGGCTGAGTTGCACTAGACTTGGGTTTTTCCAGTTGAACATGTAGACACATTCAGTGTATTACTGTGTCTCTTAGCAGAAGTAAACATATTTGATCCCATACTTCTTTCCTGAAATCTGTTCCTTTGGCTTTGAGCATACAACGTTCATTTTCAGTTTTCCTTCCAGGCTCCTCCTACTCTACTCAAATATTTAGTGTTAAATCCTCAGGATTTAATCTAAGATATTTTTCTCACTGTTAACATTTTCTTCACTCCATATACACTCCCCAAATATCAGGTACCATCTATATCTATATATAATGTTTCCTAACTTGACACCTCTATACCAGAGGTTGTTTTTTTTAGTTTCAAATCTCAAACCTAATTGCCTACCCTACCTCTGCATATGGATGTGTACTAGGGTCCTAAAACTCAGCATGACCAAGCTGAATTCATCTTTTCACCAAAAATGAGTAAATGGGCTCTCTCTCTCAAGCATTTTTGTCTCATTAAATGTTCCTACCATCCTTCCTTAGAAAAAATCAGAAAATTGGGACTCATCTTTAATTCCTACCTCTTTCTAAACTCCACAGTTAATCAATCAAGTCGTATGTATTCTTCCTTCTAAGTATTTCTATAGTAGCTTTCACGTTGTCCTGAATATTAGAATAGTATGGAGAGCTTAACAAAATACATAGTTGTCTGAGTCCCATCTCCAGAGATCCTGATTCAATTAGGCTGGTGTAAATCCCAGACATTGAATTGATAATAATAATAATTTTAAAACTCCAAGAAATTTTGATATTATTGAAAATCACTGCTCTGTCCTGTCTTCCTATATCTCGTTTCTCTCTATCCTTTCTATATCTTAATACGAACATTAACAGTATTATAAACAGTAAATTTCATATAATTAGATTATTGCAATAACATCTTCAGATGTCTCTTTGTTCCTGTTCTCACTTCCTTTCTCTTCATTGCTGCAGGAAGGCTTTCTTTCTTTTGTAATGCATATCTCATCATGAAATGCCTATGCTTAATGCCCTTTAGTTACCTCCCGCTACTACACATAGGTTAATGATTTCAACTTTATACACAGTTTGAAACAATAGGTATACTTTATTTTGTTCTGTCTTATGCAAGGATTTGTGCATGTCAGTCCTTCAGTTTGGATTGCTGGTGCCCCCTCTTCAGGTTTCTTTGCCTTACTTATTGCCTAGATAAGGTTCTCTTCTCCTGCTTTGTGTACTCTTACTACACCCTCTCCTTGTCCTGCACGTTGCATAGTGCTCATCACACATTATCTATTTGTATTGTGCATAATAATATTAGCAAACAGTTATTGAGCACTTATAATGTGCTAAGCACTATGCTGAGTTCTTTAAAAGTAAATACAAAAGAATGCTATAAAGGATGTGCTATATATATTTCCATTTTAAAGATGAGTAAACTGAGGTGAAAAAGAAATGAACAATTTTCCCCATGAATTTTATGGTGAATAAATTGTGGGTTATAACTTAAACTCAGGGCATTTTATTTCAGCGTACACCCTCATCAGCTCTAAGCTAGTGCCCAATTATACTTTTTTTTTTTTTTTTTAGATGAAGTCTTGTTCTGTCACCAGGCTGGAGTGCAGTGACACAATCTAGGCTCACTGCAAACTCTGCCTCCCAGGTTTAAGCGATTATCCTGCCTCAGCCCCCCAAGTACCTGGGACTGCAGGCACGTGCCACCATGCCGAGCTAATTGGCAGGCAGATCACAAGGTCAAGAGATCATCCTAGCCAACATGGTGAAATGCCATCTCTACTGAAACTACAATTACACTTATTTTTAATTAACATTTTCAATCAAAGGCTTTATTGAAGTATAATTGATATACAAAAAACCACACATATTTAATGTATACAATTGGATGAAATTAGAATTGCATTCCCTCATGAAACCATCAGTACAATTAAGATGATAAACATATCCATCACCTCCAAAAGTTTCCATTCCTTTGTTTTCATTTTTGTTTTGTAGTAATAAAACTTAACACAAGATCTACCCTTTTAAGATTTTTAGGTGTACAATACACTATTGTTAATTATAGGCACTATGTTGTATATCAGATGTCCAGAATGTATTAATCTTGCATAACTGAAACTTTATTTTGATTGAACAATTCCTGTTTCCCTCTTCACCCAGACTCTGGCCACCACCATTCTACTCTTTGCTTCCATGAGTTTGACTGTTTTAGATATCTCATATACATGGACTCGTGCAATGTTTGTACTTCTCTGACTGGCTTCTTTTACTTAGTGGACTGTCCTCCAGGTTCATCCATGATGTCACAGAGAGCAGGATTTTCTTATTTTTAAGGTTGAATAATATTCCATTGTATGTAATACCGTATTTCTTTATCCATTTATCCATTAATGGGCATTAGGTTTTTTGCACATATTGGCTATTGTAATTAATACTGCAATTAACATGAGAGTACAGATAACTCTTCAGGATCCTAATTTTAATTATTTTTTATATGTACCCAGAAGTAGGATTGTTGGGTCATATGGTAGTCCCATTTGTAATTTTTTGAGGAACTTCTATAATGTTTTCTGTAATGGCTGCCTCATTTTGCCTTTCCACCAACAATGTACATGAGTTCCAATTTTGCCACATCCTTATAAACCCTTATCTTTTGCTTGTTTGGTTTTTGATAATAGTAATCCTAACAGATGTATGGTGATATCTCATTGTAGTTTTTATATGCATTTTCCTGAAGATCAGTGATATTCAGTACTTCTTTATACACCTTGTTAGCTATTTGTATGTCTTCCTTAGAGAAATTTCTGTTCAAGTCCTTGGCCCATTTCTTTAAATTGCATAATTTGTTTTTGTTTTGTTTTGTTTCTTATTGAGTTGTAGGAGTTCCTTATAGTTTTTGGAAGTAAACCTTTAGTCCAGATACATGGTTTGGAAATAGTTTCTCTTATCCTATAAGTTGACTTCTTATTCTTTTATTTTCTTAACTCTGCAGAAGTTTTTTAGTTTATTTTTTCCACTTGTCCATTTTTGCTTTTATTATCTGTGCATTGATGAACGAAACACCATAAAATCAATTATGTGATTTTTGGAATTTTGTTAAATACTGTTTTTCATAGAAATTTTATATGTTAATCAGTAAAATCAAAAGGAAAATTCTAATAACCCTAGTTTCTCATCAATAATTAACCAAATTACTTACAAGAAATATTACTGGGCCATAGAACACATTGCATACTAAACCAAATTAATATTAGCCATAATCCTAAATAAACACATCTGTACTGTTATCATATGTTTACCATAATTACTAAGAAAAAAATGCTGAATATCGTAAGTGTGTTGTTGTCTTTACTTTCTCTTGCTAAGCGTTGCCAGCTTCAAAGTACAATCAGCAATTGAGCAGTAGTAGGTCTGCCCAAGAAGGCCCACTTATAATGCAGATGTTAAGTGTGCACTGTTGCCAGATTAAGTTATAGTAAAAGCTTCTAGATATCTGACTATGTGAACACTACCACCTACCAAAAATATCTAGATACTTTTTATTATTTGGGAAGTATGCTAAGTGGCTTGGATGCTTTGCCTCATTTCATACAACAACGTTAAGGTAAGCACCATTATAATAATCCATATGTTACAGCTATAGATAGCAAGTCTTACAAATACTGAGAAACTTATTCAAAATCACACAGTTGGCTCAACTAGCAGACCCTCCTGACTTAAAATGTCATGCTTATATTGACCATGTTGTACATACTTCTATAGAACATATGAGTTCTGGATGGTTTGGCTAACAAATAGGAACAGATAGTCTTTACTGATGATATTGGGAGTGTGTGGAATATATAAATACCTGAAGGTGAATGGTAACATAGTGAAAATTTTTCAGCTTAAAGATTGAGAATATAGGAGTTGGCTAGAAATCAGTTTCCTGCAGAGCTTAAAGGTAGATCTAAATTCAACTGACATTTTCCTATGCTCTCTTGTTGAGTTATATTTTATGTATATATTCTATCTCTGCAAGAAATATCTGGCCTAGTTAAGGTCAGGGGTCATTTGTTTCCCTTTGCATCCTACTATGTGGCTACTTGATTTACACTTTTGCTACAGGAGGTCAGAGAAATTAGTTTATGCCATGCCCTAGATGTAGAAGCTATGAGAAGAGATGAATGTCAGATATGCGTGCTTTGCTGGAATCAGAATCATCAGAATCATGGAAGAAAGGAGTAACAGTGTAGGCAAGGCAGCTTTTATATATAGAAAATCCATTCCTGTGCTTTTAATTAAAACCTAACTGGACAGTGGTATACTGATACTGATTCTTTATTAACATGAGTTCTAGGAAATATAGTCTTAAATATCTTCATTGATTTTGAAGGGTCCAGATTTTCCTTAGTTTACTTGCACCTGCACCTCATATAATGAATTTTGTTTTCATAGCTGAATTTGCCATTGTTTCCTCCCTCTGTACAATTAAGCACAGAAGTTGATAAGTATGGATTAATGAGGTATTTTTAAAGTAGCTTTATATATTTTGTGGAATAAATAGTTTGAGAAACAATGTTCAGAACAAATAGACAAATCCAATCCTGTTGTGATTCTACTGAAATTTTCAAAGTTCATTTAATCAGCTCATCTAAGTATGGCTTCATTTTAGTCACCTTCCATTATCCTGAATTTTGAAAGGATGAATATGCTGATTGTTGATTAGTGCATGTTGAGGGAGGTATATATGTTTAATAAAAATAAAGGTATGTTATTATTGAAGCCTTGTTACACTTCGTTCCCTGTAGTATCTCTGCTTTTCCAAATATGACTCAAATTACCATTTAAACATTCAGAGGACTGTTCTTACAATGTAATGGTTAACACGTACTCATTGTTCTGTCATCACTTTTAAAATGGAAATCAACTCACTTGAGATTGATAAGTATGTGAACAGAGATTATGATTTTTAGCCACATAAAGCATCATGCTGCATTGATATAGTTAAATACCTTTTAACACATTGTTATGAAAAGTAATATCTAAGAACCTTCTAGAATATAATAGAAAAAAAAAGACTTTATATGGTAATGGATTCATTTGCCTTGCAACTACTATTTTAAAATTCTACACTTTCTTTACATGTCAGTGCTATTTCTTTTGATGCATACTACAATTTTTGGTTCGCTAACTTGTTCACATTTTCACAGAATTAATTTTGTTATTGGTTTATACTACCCTCCAGCAGGGAATGTACCTGTTATAATATCGTGAAAATAGTACACCTAGTATCTAATTAACTTGAAGAAAATTTTAGGCTGCACTTTTTTGAGCAACATTTTTCATAGGCAGGGCTATTAAACATTTTAATATCTGTTCTCAACTCATTCAGAACATGGGCAAAATAATCACCCACTTTGACTTATAGGAATTTGCTTTCAGAACAGGAACTTCATCCAAGACATTGGTTTCCAAATGCATTTCCAATTCTTATTTAGTAGGAGGAACAGAAGACCCCATACTTTATCAGCAATAAATTACTCTCCTGTTAAACTTTCTGCTAAACAAGGAGCTGCAGTCCTATTAAAATCCAATTAAACATGCATCATATTTGATAGATATAATTAGAACAACTGTAGAGGGTAAATGGCTCCAAGCACTGTAGCTGCAAGAACTGTAAGATTGGTGTTAAAAGGGAAAAAAATAGACAATCTGCTGGGGATTTTTTTTCTGCAATGATGCTTTCTTTATTGTTGTGATTTTATTTATTACCTTCTAGTACTTTTAGTAGTTGCTCTAACTTACTGGTAAAGGACTGTTTTGCTTTCACATTTACTTCCACTAATAAGGATATTGTGTCTGCTTTCATAGGGGTAAATTAGACATTTGAGTAATAAAATAGCAGATTTTGCAATAATGCCCTAAAACTTGTAGCACTTTAAAATCATTTTTTCAGGTTTTTAATGTGCATTCCTCATTGCATCTTACAACTTATGTATGAATATTTCAAATTGTCTTTCTCACCAAGATGTAATTATTAGGAACTGCCAACCTAGACACTGCAGGATGTCACTGGCGTCCTTATATACTCATCCATTCTCCCACAGTAGCTGTAACAATATCTTTTCTGAATCCCTCTCAGTAGTTCTTAAAAATAATGTGTGCTCTTCATATACCCTGCTTTTGCTAATCAAAATGTAGAGTAGTATTTTTGGACTTCCCTGCTACTATTCAAAAAAATTTCCCTTTATATCAGGGCTAAAATGAACTATTTTAAGCAGAGCTGTGTCCAATGCACAATATATTTTCGTAAAGGATTACAGGTACCATCAATGTAACCATGTAGAACATAAATAGAATATTAAACTTAGGTTTCCTTGCCCTGGCTTGATAATGTTAAGATTGAACATTCAGATGATAAATATTATGACATGAAACATCAGAGACAAATCAGGGAGGATGATGCTTAAACTTTTTCATGTGGCCTTTCTCAGTTGTTAACTATCAGCTTATTTTTACCTATAAAGTCTTATTACACCAAAACAATCTTTCTTAAATTTCCCTCTAATTGCTGTCCCCACTTCAAGGCCACGTATAGTTGTCTTGGAACAATTAACAGCTCATATCTGTTCATGGACCCATCATGTAGAAAAAAAAATGAACCGATAGAAACAGAATTTGAAAGTCTGAAATTTAGGACTGGTGCATCATGTTTCTTGCTTTTTAAATTTTTTCTATTTCTCTATAATTGGCTTCCTTCTGTCTTACTGAATGGATTATTCTCTAGGCAAAAAGAACCACCGGCAGCTCTCCAGTTATTCCAGCATAGCTAATCCAAAGGAGGAAAAAATGTTTTCCGATCAGCTGCATAGGGACAGGACTCAGATTGTCCCTGTTTGGCTCAAGTTACACAATCGCCCTGACTGTGCTTAGCTCAAATCACGTCCTGTGCCCACTCGTGGTCGAGAAGGAGGATTCCTTTACTAGAAGTTGGATTGTGGGCAGGAAGAAATGTGCTAGGCAGACAGGAAAAGTAGTAATATCAGGTCTATATAAGAAGCAGCTGCCAGCTAGTCTTTGAGACTGTCCTGCCTTCACAGACTCTCTCTCTCTCTACCTGGTTCCTGCATGGCCACAGTCTGATAGTCAGCTTTTTAAAATCTTGCAGTGCATACTGGACAGACCCTTCCTGATTGCTCAAGTGAGAGAGAAAGTGAAAAGAAATTAATCTGTTTTATTGAGATTTCTGGCTTTCTCATGGGATTTCTGTCTTTTTCTATTCTTTTTTTTTTCTTTGCTCTCCATAAAGTACTTTTTGCTCTACTCTGATATCCTATAATTTCCTCTGTATGTCAGTTCTCCTCTGTGACATAGTCCTATAATCAAAACTGGACTACATAACTGTTTACAAATGTACAATTATAGTTATTTGTGTGGCTTCACTATGCAAAATATGTTAAAACTGAAAATGTATTTATCTGAAATAATGCAGGTGAAGACATATTCATATTAGGCTTTCTTAACATTATTATTTTCCCAAATCTCATATACATACAGTGTTTTTTAAGTCTTTGGATTCCATCAAAGTATAAGTTTCCTTGAGGGGGCAAGTTGAAATATTGGGAGATTTAGAAATGTAAATGCACAATGTAAAATTTTAGGAACTATCAATTAATTTATATTTTATAAAATTATTTTAATAGAATAATTAAGTAGACTCACATACTTAAAAGCAGCAATTATTTTGAGCTAATTTGCTTTTAATAAATACTTTATCTAAAAATACATTAAAGACTATATTGACCTTGTAGCTGGTCCTTTGTTTATTAACTCTGTATAGAATTATTATATTAAAAAGATATTTTGTGCTATGATACTTGGGAACTTTATGATAATCTGTGTTTTACAGCAGCAGAAATATGAAAGAATAAAATTACCAGAAATAAACCTCGATAGGTTTATACTTAGCTTTTAAAAGCAAATGTGCATTCATTTGTCGAATTATTTTGGAATTATATAGTAACAATTGGCAAATGCTGATGGATTTTGGATTTAAAGAAAAGTATGAAGTTTATTTACAGTATATTTTGTTCTACATTTTTATTCATTTATTTACATGTATCAGATGTGACTTTTTTAAAAAAATACATATTATTTCTAAAGTTGATTGGAAATTTTAAATCACTTGGCAGCACAGTGTTTAAAAAGCTAAATAATGAGAATACATGTATACACAAAGAGTGGAACAACAGACACAGGCGCCAACAGTGGGGTGGAAGGCAGAAGGAAGGAAAAGACCAGGAAAAGTAACTAATGGGTATTAGGTTTTACTACCTCACTGATGAAATTATCTGTACAACAAATCCCCACAACATGATTTTACTGATATAACAAACCTGCACATATACACCTGAAGTTAAAATAAGTTAAAAAATATTATTTGAAAACAATTTACGTATAACCTAAGACCGTAATTTCTAAACTGATAGAGACATTTATCTATTTTAAGAGACATAAATCAAATTTTACTTCCATCCTAGCCATATAAGTAGAAACCTGAGCTTAAGGAAAAGCAGTTGTGCAAATCATATGTGAAATTAGGCATGCTTTCTTTTTTCTTTTAATTTTACTTTAAGTCCTGGGATATATGTGCAGAACATGCAGGTTTCATAGGTATACATGTGTTAGGCATGCTTTCAAGCTAAAAGTAAAATTCATATTTAGTATTAAAAATTACTGTTTTGGTAACCAAAACAGCATGGTACTTGTACAAAAACAGATAGATGGACCAATGGAACAGAATAGAGAACTCATAAATAATACTGCACATCTACAACTATCCGGTCTTTGACAAACCTGACAAAAACAAGCAATGGGGAAAGGATTCACTGTTTAATAAAGGGTGCTGGGAAAACTGGCTAGCCACATGCAGAAAATTGAAATTGGACCCCTTCCTTACAACTTATACAAAAATTAACTCAAGATGGATTAAATAATTTTAAAACCCAAAATTATATATATACACACACACACACATATATATGTATATAAACATATATACTCTAAAAGAGAATCTAGGCAGTACCATTCAGGACTTCAGGACATAGGCCTGGGCAAATAATTCATAATGAAAATGTCAAAAGCAATTGCAACAAAATCAAAAATTGACAAATGGGATCTAATTAAACTAAACAGCTTCTGCACAACAAAACAAACTATCATCAGATTGAACAGACAACCTACAGAATGAGAGAACATTTTTCTGACAAAGGTCTAATATCCAACCTCTTTAAAGAACTTAAACAAATTTACAAGAAAAAAATGGAACAACCCCATTAAAAAGGAGTAAAGGATGTGAACAGGCACTTCCCAACAGTAGACATTTATGTGGCTAACAAACATATGAAAAAAACCTTAACATCATTGATCATTAGAGAAATGCACGTCAAAACCACAATGAGATACCATTTCATGCCAGTCAGAATGGCAGTTTTTAAAGTCAAAAAACAATGGATGCTGGTGACTGTGTTCTAGGCTATTCTCTTACTATCATATATTTTATTCAATTACCTGTTGTTCTTTACTTTTCTTCAGCTTATGTTTTTACTACTTTAAATAAAGTTATGATTACTAAGTTTATTTTTATCCTCTGCCTTTGATTATTCATTGAGCTTCATTGCTAGAAATTGATTAAAAGAGTAAAACATTAAAAGCATAGAGACAACTTTAAGACTTTTATTATATATTGGAAATATGGTATCAAGAAAAATTTTTGAACTTTTTTCTTTGCTTTTAAGCTGAGAAAAGCCTCTATGACTGCCATCAGTTATTTGTTTATGAAATTAATTAATATATTTATCTATAAATTCTTACATGGAAAAGTATCACAACCTTCTTTAAGTTAAAATGTTTTCAAATGAAATTTGTAATTGACTTATTAACTTCAATATTAGCATATGAAACATAATTTTTAAAACCCAGGTATTTGGTGAGTAGAACATTTTGTTTATGAATATAAGGGAGAATTGGATAATGAAAAGAGCACAGAAGGGCTGGGTGTGGTGGTTCATGCCTGTAATCCCAGCACTTTGGGAGACTGAGGCAGGTGGATCACCTGAGGTCAGGTTAGCCTGACCAACATGGTGAAACCCCATCTCTACTAAAAATACAAAAATTAGCCAGGCATGGTGGGGCACACATGTAATTCTAGCTACTGAGGAGGTTGAGGCAGGAGAATCATTTGAATCCAGGAGGCAGAGGTTGCAATGAGCTGAGATCACACCACTGCACTCCAGCCTGGGTGACAGAGTGAGACTGTGTCTCAAAAAAAAAAAAAAAAAAAAGCACAGAATTACTAGCATTAGTTTTCACTCATATGTCTATCAGTTTTTGTCAATAGTCAGTATTTAGAATGACCTATTATTCTGTCTCTCTGGGACAACTGGACTAATACTCATCTGTTTATGTGTTATTATGGAAGTAATAGGTGTTTATAATTGCCCATTATAACTGGTCAGGACCCATGCTATTTATTCATTCATTTATTTATTTATTTATTTATTTATTTATTTTCAAGATGGAGTCTCACTCTGTTGCCCAGGCTGGAGTGCAGTGACATGATCTGGGCTCAATGTGACCTCCACCTCCTGTGTTCAAGTGACCGCCTGCCTCTGCCTTCCGAGTAGCTGGGATTAGAGCACATGCTGCTATTGCCCGGCTAATTTTTGTATTTTTAATGTGACAGGATTTCACCATGTTGGCCAGAGTGGTCTTGATCTCCTGACCTCAAGTGATCTGCCCACCTCTGCCTCCCAAAGTGCTGGGATTACAAGTGTGAGCCATTGTGCCCAGCAGGGACCCATCCTATTTAGATTTTGGCCTCCTTCCAATCAACCAGATTGAACTTTTAAAAATATAAACAACATGACATGCTTTCACTGCTAAAATTTTCCCAGTGACTTTTCATGTCACTTGGAATAAACTCTAGACCCATTGCTATATCCTATAAGATGTTCAGGAGCCATCTATAGCATGCTTAACATGCTCCTAATTCAGAACCTTTGACTTTTATTTTTCCTTTTGCCAGGATTGCTTTTCTCCCAGCTGTTTATATGGCTTACTGCCACACTTAATAGATGCCTTTGTTAAAATTCCACTTTCTCCATGAGATTTTTTTCTTATTCATCTTATCTGAGATAGTACCCTCCCCACAATCATACTCTATTCTCTTTCCAGATTCCTTCTTTTTCACTTTCTTTGCCAATACTTTACACGATATGCTTATCTATGCATTTGGTTATTGCTTGTCTTCTTACTAAAATGCAAACTTCATTAGGTCAGGGACTTTGTGTTTGTTTACATCTTAATTCTTTGTGCTCAGAGCATGCCCAGCATATGGTGGGTTTTCAATAAATATCTGTTGCAGTGATGAATATTTAAATCCATATGCTCAAAAAGACAGTTAACCCATCTAAGGCTCAGCTTTCTCATTAGCAAAATTGGTATAATGATGGCACTATCTATGATGAGATTTAATGATGATCAAACAATACAATGAGTATGAAAGTACTTTGAAAAGTGCAAATAACAATTGTGGTTTTCTGAAAAAAATCAAAAGCTTTTGAAGGCAAACCTTTACTAAGTATATTGGGTTTTCCACTTTTTCTTATTATTATAACCTGAGAAGATTTTCTTCTCTCTCAGTATCAAGAAGTGACAGAATGTTATGATTTAATCAATGACACATAATAAAATAAGTACACTACTGATAATCCATATATATTCTCATGAAAGCTACATCATCCATCACGGAAAGGAAAATTAATAGTGTAATCATAGACACCTTGAAAAGGCTTTAACTAACTGTAAATAAAGTTAGAAACTTGCAGTAAAGCCTAGTAGAATGAGCAAAATGAACTTTAAGATGAAAGTATTTTTCAATAATATTTCAACTAGCCCTATTATGTAACTATTACTTCTGAAAATTGTGGTATCTATAGTTCTCTATAAGCAGGAAGTTTATTCCAAAGGAATAAAAATTAAAATTAAAAAGTCTATAGTATAATTGCTAAGTTTCATCATCATTTGAAGTCTAACCCTTATGAAATTACGCATTTTGTGAATCAGTTCCTCCAATAAACAATAAACTATTTATTAATAAAACAGATAATAGCTATTCTGGCATAGAAACTTTAAAGTTGTTTCTCAAGTGTTTTAAATATTATATCTCAGGGAATAAATAAATAAATAAAAAAATAAATAAAATGATAGATATCTAGCCTTCTTCGGGATAAAGGCTCCACCTACCTCTTATGTAGGAGTTAAGCCAGTTTGCTGGCTTAAATAACTTAAACTCAATGTAACTTCTTGGCAGAGCACATATTTCCTAAATTAATGTATCTTCATATTTGTCTTCTATTTAAATTCATATTTGGGTCCAAAAAGTAAAACTTTTAAAATAATTCATATATTCCCAGTTCCCTGTATAATAGAAATGTAGAAAAGAAGATAATCTTTCCAAAGTTATAAGACAAATATTTTCTAGCCAGAAACTCGTGTTATATGTTATTTATTTTCATGTAAAATAGCTGTTATTCAAAATACTTAGATATAACATCACATAATTTGTGGCACCTGTAAAACCCAACAGACTTTTTCCTGGAATAACCAGTGTTTCTTTTTTTAAATTTAAGTATATCAAATGTTGGAATGACAATAATAGATGAATGACAATCATGTTTCTGATATTGGCAATTATTTAGAATGACAGCTATCGTAATACCAATAAAAATTTTTCTTTATCAATTTAAAGCCATCAATATGGTAATTAACTTCAAAAATATGACTGTGTATTGAATATATTTTCAATGATTGATTTACACCTTCAGCTGTGATGTCCTCCTAAGAATTAGGAAGAATTTCAACTTTTTAAGAAAGAGAAAATGAAAAAACATATTTATATAATTTCAAAAGATAATTACCAAATTTGAGTTCTTTCTTTAAGCAGCACTCCAGTGACACAATGTGAGGGGAAAATATCCATTTTTTTAACCTACTGAGAAGTCCTTTTAGTGGTCATGCTCAAGTCTTTCACACTAGATCTTAGATTACAAACTTCTTTGCACAAATAGCAATAACAGTGTAATTATAAATGTAAGGAAAAATTGCTAATAAATATGAATGCTTACATGTTAATCTACTTATAGTTAAGCACGATGGCTCAGGGAGAGAAAAAGAAAAGATGCATTATAAACATATACTGGAGCTCACCACTCTCAGAGCCAATGAGTTACTTGTTTTATATCCTTAAACTAATATACTTTTGTAATATATTGTCTATTTCTTCTTACACAGGGCCTCAGATGGAATTGTTATATATCTAATTTTCCTCATTAATTGATCATATTATAGGGAAATCCCATGACTTTTAGCAGCAAATGGTAAAGATGAAAAACTGTGGATTATTGGTCTAGACTATGAGTATTCTAAATCTGTGATATGTCAGGCAAAATGCAGGCTGTTTTAAACTTGTAAAGTGGATGGCACTTTGATATAAAGTGGAAAATACATCTATAATAAAGAGTCTGACTCCAGTTTTCATGTTTGTCTGCTAACAACTTTTAAACTTTACCCTTTTCACTTTCCCTTTTATCCCACATCTGCCAAAGCTGATACAACCCCCCAGCTGCTCTCTCAATTGGCACCAGAGAGAAGTTAAAATCACGTCCAAGAATGGCAACACCCCTAATCAAAATGGAAAACCCTAAGGCAGTCTCTTTTTCTTACTCTCTGAAATCATTTTCAGACCTACTTGGAATCATACTGCTCTCCCCCAGAGAACCTCATTATGTAATAAAATGCCTCATACCTTCTTGGTGTATGTGTGCTATCATCAGGCTTCCCATCCAAACCAAATTGTGTATAAGAATGCATCTTTTTCCCTCAGAGTGGCTTTAGACTTTTCTCTTGTCTTTGTGGAATGGTTTCTTCATTTGGATGTTCTTTTCTTGCTTTGGAGGTGACTAATTCTAAAGACACAGGGTTTTTATCAGTGGTGCATTTTACACAGATATACCCCGAGATTGATCTCAATCAGCAGTCACATATGTGAGTCCAGTTTTGTTGTTGTTGTTTGTTTTGTTTTGCTTTTTTGAGACAGGGTCTCACTCACCCAGAGTGGAATGCAGTGGCATGATCACTGCTCACTGCAACCTTCGCCTCCCAGGCTCAAGCGATTCTCCTGACTCATCCTCTTAAGTAGCTGGGATTACAGCCCTGCACCGCTACCGCACGACCATTTTTGTGTTTTTAGTAGACACTGGGTTTCACCATGTTGGCCAAGCTGGTCTTGAACTTTTAACCTCAGATGATCCACCCACCTCAGTGCTGAGATTACAGGCTTGAGCCACCACACCTGGCAGTGACTCCTGTTTAATAACAGTAGATATGCTCTGGTGCAGGATTTAAAGTTTTTTAATCATTTGTGAATATGTAGATAAGCAAGATATGTTCATCTTAAAACATAAGTATTGATGTATTAAAGTACACAATTTTTAAGTGTGCCCACTTATGTATAGCTCCATCAACAATTATAGAACTACTTTTTGTGTAGATTACTCAATGCTTTCCTTGTGTCTCCTAAAGGGAATCTTTTCTACCAGGATTTGAAATGTCTCATAGGATATTCAAGGTAGAAATATAGGCACTTTGAAATTAGAAAATAAGTTTTAAAAATATCTAATAGTGAGAAAAAAGTTGATAAATGTTGCAGTTTCGGGGATACTAGTATTTGGGCATGGCATCTTTTTTAGTTTGTTCACATAATCAATGACCTAACTATGAAACCAAAGATAGAACATCCCTTCCCAAAAAGCAATGGCAAATTTATAACAATGCAGTGTTTTTTTCTAAAAGAAAATGTTAAAAAGTCATGAAATAATAATTAACACAGCATTCCTGGTTATAGAATTATTTAAGACATCCTCATTTAATATTAAGTTACTCTACTGAAGGAAGCAGGTAGTAGGCCAATAATAGAGACTTGCTGTATAAATTGTAGTTGTTGATGATGATTCTGATGCAATAGTTATTATAGAAAGCTAGGACACCATTGAACACAGCCTTTGCAGACATGTGGACCTGAACTACAATCTTTATTAACTAGGTGTGACACAGCAAACAAGCTACTGTTCCTGTCTGATTTCTCTCACCTACAAAATGGAATAAGAAGGCTGAATTCACATGCCTGTTGAAAGGATTACTGCAGTTGACACAGAGCCTATAATAATAGGTATGGTTTTTATATTCACCAATATTTTAGTCAGTAGAAATCACTTATGTGTATCTTTGTTTCCATCACTAGATTGAAAGCTCCTTGTGGATGAGTATAATGTCTTTTCATGCACTATATTCTTTTCATCACTATATTTTCATCACTATATTCTGTGCCTGTGAAAATTTAAACAAAGACAGTTAAGTCTCCCAGATGGAGAGAGATGGGAAGGGGACATGGCACTGTGAAGCTCTTGTACTTAAAACTACGCCCCCTCGTGGACTCGGAAAGATAACACATTCCATCACTCCCCCTGTGAATAGGAAGTCCAACATCTGTTGGAATGCGGGCGTCGATCCTCTTTAGCTACTTCTTGCTGAAATGGGGTGTAGAAGGGGCCCTGCCATTGAGGTTTCCTGCCATTGAGGGGAGGCTTTCAGGGGGGCAGCTTGATCCTGAGGTCTACGATAGAGCCCACAAGCCAAGAATATCCGTGGTTCCAGCAACAGGATTGTGACCTTACGGTTCTAGAAGAAACAAATGTGACAAAAAGGTTAAAGATGAGAGACCCAGAGGCCAACAATTATAGAATGGTTATAAACGAGCCTAGGAGAGAATACAGCCAGGGTACTCAGTTGTTAAACAAGCTTTAAGATACTGTTTCTTGAAGATTTTTAGCTCTGTGTTTGATTGATTCCTGAGTTCTATGTTCAAAACAATACTTGACTAGTTTACAAAATAGCAGAATTTTTCCTACAAAGAAACAGGTTCCCTTCCCACTATGAAAAGGATAATCGGAGTCTGAGAGATATCAAAGTTGAGGATTATAGTCCTATTAATGCCCGGATATAAATTAGACTTATGAGTGGTTACTTTCCTGGGGATCTTGATGGAAGAGCAGATGTAGATCGTCTAATGGCTTGCAGGGATACGAAGTGTCATCTCCTGGAACTTCGGTCTGCAGAGTGGAGGGTCTATGACTTTCCTCAGACAGTGTCCAAGGTTTCAGCCGAGTGTGATGAATCCATGAGTTAATTCCCACCACCCCACCTTAACTGCCATTGGGATAGACAGAATAACCAAAAATGGTCCTTTCCAGGATGGTCCTAGAGAGGGAAAGTCTGAGGGGAGAGAATTAAGAAGCACCAAGTCTCCAGGGTAGGAGAGAAATAATAATAAGGCCATGCCGGTGTCCAGGAGAAGATCAACTTCCTGGACTTCTATGGTCAGCTTTACCCAGGGCTCTGTGAGGGTGATGGCTTGTGCTGGCACGTGCTCCAGGCACCCTCAGTCCTGCCATTGGGTCATCTGGTCAGACATAGCAGGCTCTGAGAACCTTTATTCCCTGGGACAGTGTGCTTTCCAGTGATCACCTTAGCACAGCGGACAAGGATGAGATGGTGGTTGATTCCTCTGGGGATAATTCCTTATAAAATGTCCCTTCAGATCTCACTGGTAATAAGCTCTGCCAGGCTGGCAGCTAACCCGAGCCTTTCCCTCATTGAGCCCCTGGGTTCTGCTTGCCTGAAAACCATGACTAAGGTAGCAGGCTTTCTCTGATCTCTCCTGTTCCTTTCAGCCTGTTACTCCTGGTGTCTGTTAGGTTGCTTAGTTCAGTAATGATTCTAGCCTCTGTTCTGGCCCCAAGGCCAGTTTCTGGAGTTTCTGCCTGCTATCTGCTGCTGACCGAGTAATAAACTTGTCCTTTAGGATTAACTGACCCTCAATGGGGTCTGGTGACAAAAGAGTGTACTTTTTTAAGGCCTCCTGCAATCACTGAGGGAAAGCTATTGGATTTTCTTCCCTTCCCTTTGGGGGGCTAGGTTTTTTCTCTCGAAAGAGGGCATTTCAGCCACTCTGTTCAGCAGAGAAAAATGAGCCACTTCTTCTCTAAAGGCTATGTGTCAAATTGGTCCCAATTTTCCAGGATAGATTTTAATGGGGACTTGTGTTTGGGAATAGAAGCAACCATCTGAAATTGAACACAAGGGATGCCCACACCCCTGGTTAAAGCAATTACAGCCACTTTGACCTAAGGCATTCCTTAGGTAAAATGGGTACTGAAATGAAACGTCTTTCAGTCAGTACTCCGAAATTTTGTGTGCCCAAGATGTGTTATCCATCTTATCAGAGGGCCTCCCATGTACTGGATTTGAATCACGACTTACCAGCATCAGGGGACTCATGCTCACTGTCTGCATGACCTCCAGTGACTACCATAGACATATGGAATGAAAGGGGCTATTGGGTTGGGTAGTAATCATTCCAATGAGCCCTGACAAGGCCAGTGAGTCTCAGGAGATGGGTACCAATATTCCCCAGCAAAAGTCCAATTTACACAGGTCAATTTATAAAACTGCCCTAAAAAGGTAAACTTCTAGAGAGGCCATTAGAGCCCACAGTTCAAAGAAGGCAGGATGGACGTGGCTGAGGCCAGAACAGTACTCTCAGGACCTGGACCTCCTCTCTCCTAACCCATTTTCCATTGTAGGAAAATGCCCCTAGGGATGTGAGAGCTGCCATTGACTATTTGGGCCCTAGAACTGGTTTAACTATGATCTTCTAGATGGAAATGTTCTGCCATACAGAGAGAGCCAATCCTAAGCAAGACAAATTATACACAAAACACAAAGTCCCATAGCCGTCAGCTTCTGAATTTCCCCAAAAGACTTCCCCAAATCAAGATTGATTCCACCAGGGATTTGAACCAGCAATCTTGTAGTTGCAGGCTCTATACCTTAAACAACTGTGCTAACAGGCCACTTGCATTAAGGCAAGGCAGAAAGCTTTCTTAAACCATATTTTGAATGAGACTGCTACACCCTGAGGTTGTGTGACCTGCTGAAAGCCAGGTGGAGCTGATGGCCAGCGGCTGCCCTTCCTTTCCTAGCTGGTGGCCCAGAGAAAATAGCTGCTTGCCGCTGTCAGTTTAAAAGCTGCGTTTGTAGCCACTGTGTATTTCGGGAACTGTGCCCCTCCCCTGCAGCTTTCAGTCACCATGTTGACCTTGCCAGAATCACGTGTGCTCTTGGGCCACTCCCCAAGCCACCGCCCACAAAGGGACCCATGGCTGGCAGGCGAACGCTCTGGGAGAGCCTTTTTACACTGCTGCCTGTGACCAGGCTGCCCCTCCAGCATTGCCATTTGCCATGATCCAGGGACCATGTAGGCCCTGCCCCCCGGGACTGAGTAGCAGTTCTGCCCTCCCAAGCAAGAAAGAGGGCTGGCAAAAGCACTTCCCTGCTTTGCCTTCTTAAGCACTGCTACTCTGCTTAGCATGGGTGGCAGGACTGTTCGGGGAAGTTACAGCACTTAGAGCCTTCACACCTTGCTGGGAAACACCTTGCCCCGGTTGCCCTTCTTTCGGCCTGCAGTGCTGGTGGCTGCTGTGGCTTTCTGCACATGAACAGGCCAACCCTCCGGGCTGGTCCACAGTCTCCGTGGTCCCCATTCCCAGCCTGCCAGGAGTGAAAGGCCCAGGGGGAGTGCTTGCCCACTCTGCCTCGCTGGCTACTGTAGGCTTTCGCCCAGAGAAACAGCCAAGAGAGCGAGGGAACAAGAGAGACAGAGAAAGAAAGCCAAGAGAGGGAAAGCAGAGAGAGAGCTTGGAGGAAAAAAACTGCACTTTTAATTCCAGCCAGCTGCACTGCCATGTCTTGGCACAACTGCTCCGGTTCCCAGCAGCCCTGCTCTGCTGAGGCTACTTCAGGTGTTCTTAAAGAGACAAGACAGAATGGGGCTGGTTTTACTTACAGTTATGTCTTCTTCTCCTGTCTGGCTCGCCAAAATGTCGGGGCTCAGGGGAGCCCTTAGCTCCCCTGAGAGGATGTTTCTCCAAGGTTCTTGGTCTCCTGCTGTCTCAAGAATGAGAGAAGGGACCAGGTGCACTTGAAAAGTAAATAATGGACCCCAAGCAGTGTTGCAAAAAAGTGATTTTATTTAGGTGGAGAAAGAGACAAAGGAGGAGAGAGAGAACTTCCACCAGAGAGAGTGTGTGGAAGGGGATCCAAACACGGAGTCCAAAGGGGTGTGTAAGAGGGGTCTTTTAACCTAGGAGGAACCCCCACCTTCTCCAAGTTCTCTGGCCTGAAAGAAGATCCTTGGAACTTCCAGTGGAGTGATTGACTTTTTACCCTTTCCTGTGCCCATGGAAATTTTTACAAAGACAGCTAAATCACCCAGATGGAGAGAGATGAGAGGGGGGCATGGTGCTGGGGAGTTCTTGCTCTTAAAACTATGCCCCTTTGTGGACCCAGAAAGAAAACACATTCCCTCAGTTAGAAATGGATTAATAGACCTCTGCCTTAAGTACTCCAGCATGTGAAAACAGAGGTTCAGAAAATTACTTCCTGAAAGAAAGATCCAAAGAAGTCGAGATAAGAGGTTTGTGCTTGAAACTAATACTGAAAAATACGTAGAGGTTTGAAAACAAGAACATTTTAGAAATAAAAGAGTATGTGCAGCTTTTGGCAATATGAGAAATAATGCTTTACTTGTGGAGAATAATAAGTAGTGCATTATGCCTGGAGCATAAAAAAGTGTCAGAGGAAAGAGGTGTGAGTTGAGAACAGAAAAGTAGACTGGGATCTCATCATGAAGCACCTTTATATTTCAAGCTAGAAAGCTTATACCTTAAACTATTAATTGAACTATAAACCATAAATTGAAACCACAGTATTGAGAATTTTAAGAATAGGATGAATAAAATCAAATTCACATTTTATAATATTATCTGGTTACTGTATGGAGAGTGGGTTGCAGTATGGGAAATTTGTAGTCAGAGAGTAATAAAGTGAAACAATAGTATAAGGAAAAGATGGGATCTGAAACCATGGTAGTAGCAGTTGTGTTGGATATGAGAAAACAGCTATGAAAGATATTTAGAACTGGAATTTGTAAGTTTGGTGATAGGCTATGAAAGATTAAAGCTAGTAAAGAAGAGCAGAGATTAGCTAGTTTATAGCTTAGGCTAGATGGTACATGTAATAGTCTTTATGGCTATTATGTTATAGTACCTACGGTCTTCCTCCAAGAACATGGAGGATGCCATTTGTGAGAAAGTGTGGCCATGTGACATACTTTAGCTAATGACCTTCAGGAATTGACATGTCTACTTCCAATTGAAGCTTTAGAAACCAGAGTGTGACTGTCCACACTCTCTCTTTCCCTTTGCCATGGTGCCTAATAATGTAATAGTGGCTACTCCCATAGCCTGGGTCCTTGAATACAAACTATACAAAGCAAAATCCCTAGCCACGCAAGACACATTTGGAAGATTATGAAACAAATTCCTGTATTAAGCTACTAAATTTTTGTTTGAGATTTTTGTTGTTGTTATTGTTTTCTACTATAGCCTTACCTTGATAATACTAAAATGATGGTGGAATAAAATTTAATTAAAAATAGGATTTGTGGGTTAGATCATGAGGTTAGGAATAGGCTTGAGAGATTAAATGTAGGTGAATACTTTGGCAGTTGTCAGATTTATGGAGTTAGTTTCTCAAAATTGAAGTGTGCATATGTGATATATATAGGTGTTAAACAAAGTCATGAAAGTAGGGTAAGTTTACTACATCTGCTTTTCATTATGAAAAATAAAGAGTAGTGGAGAAGACTGCTGATAGCAGAGCCCTGAAATACACCAACACTTACTGTGAATTTAGACTTTACCTTGAAAGAGATGGTTTGTCATCAAAGGATTTAAATAGAGAAATGACATGTTAAGAGCTCTGTGTTCGAAAAGCCATTCTGTAGCTGAGATAATTGACTAAGAATAAGAATAAACTGGTTATTAATAAATCTTTACATTCTTTGGTTTATGTACATATTTATCCAGAAATTGTGTCTTTGAATATACATGTTGCTCTTGAACATGTTCTCCTTTGGCTATTGTAAAATTGCACCATAGGCAAATAGTCAGTGTTTGCTTTTGTAGTTCCTACTATATATCTGATGTAATTCATGGTTTCATGGTTTCTGAACATACCCAGAGAATATGCATGTTTTTGAAGAGAAAACAACTCTAAGGGTGCATATGATTAAAACTAGCTTGTGTGTAATACAGAGTACCTCGGAATACCTCATCTTATCCTCAGCAATAGCATAGTGCTAAACACATAAAGGACACAAAGGATAATAAGCTGCAATTGCTGACCTCCAAATAATTAGAATCAAGGGACAGGTTGGGACAAAATTGCTGTGAAGATATTTAGTTTTTTAAAAAATACCTTATTCAAGACTGGTAAATAATGCCAAAAGGCCATATGGTGCTATCTTTTGAATAACATATTTATGTCTGGAATGTTTTATCACTTATGGAAACTTCAATTAGATTTGCATTTTTCATGCTCTACTCCATACAAAATTTTAATTCCTTCACCATTCCCCACATTCACAAATCAGTTTTATAGTTCTTACTCTCTTATTAAACTATGCCTAGGTGCTCAATTCCAGTGAAAATATATTATCTGCAATGTTTCACTACTTAGCAGTGAAAAAAATACTAGCTATGGTGAAATACTATATTTTGCACTATCCACATAATACAGTAAATTATTTGAGCCTGTGTCAGAAAATACTTTTCATAGGTAAGTCATCCAGTTAATAATGAAAAAATTAGGCATATATTTTGAAAGTCAAAAGAATACTGTATCAATTGACCTATCACAGCCTGCTGACTCATGGAAGGGTTAGAGGAAATAGACTGTCTGTTACTTGGATGCGTACACACAACAGGCAAGAAGAAAGGCCAAATAATATCTCACAAATGGCATAGGAAGGATTTTAACACTAGAGAAGGCTGGTTCTTTAAAATAAATGGGTGATTTCAGAACACTCCAGATAGACTGTTGACCTTGTCTGAGTAAATACAGAGCGGGGGAAAAAAAGGAAAAAGAAACACAAACTACATAGAATGACCTCAAGTTGAATAAAACAGAAAATCCTCTTATCTGAAATTGCCCTATAATTTCTATTTGAGTGGAGCAAAAGAAAGATTTCTATTTCCTACTTTATTTTTTCTTTCCAATTTATAACAATCTAATTCATTTTAAATTAATGCAGCTACAGTAATATTTTTCCTATTATATCCCAGTAAACTGTATGGCTGCCTGTTCTATCTTGTGAATAGGTCATGGGTCTGTCACATAAAATGTTATTTTTACTCTAGTTTCTTCTTCTATGCAGTTATAATACAGTTTTTAGAATAATCTACAAATAGTAGCAGTTTTCTCTCAATGTAGACTTGTGATTATCATTAATTTTATTCCAATTTGATGATAGCATTTGGCCTGAATATAGATTTGAATCAGAATGTAAAACAGAGGAATTATGAAAAATAGAAAGACAGAAATTGAAAATATTTTAATATGATGAGTCTTAATGTGTACTAATGCAATATATTAATACTTAGCAACTACTTTTTACAGTTAAATCCTAAATTAAAAAAAAAAAAGGTTAATGTATTACGGCTGTATCTTTTGCAAGTGGTGTGGCTAACTTTTCTCTAAACTGCATTATCTGATAAGTCCTAATAATAACAAAATTGAATATATAGAAATAACTTATCATCATCAAGCAAGACATTTTTATTGCAACCGAAGAAGTATGTTATCCTGAACTAGATGCGAAGAAGCAGATATTTTTATATAACACTATAGTTATATCATCAAATACATTTAATTTCTTATTGTATAACCTGGAAATTCTTAAAGGTTGTTTTCAATGACAATGATAAACATATGTCTCTGAACGGAATTTCCAAAATATAACAGAGGAAAACAATACATTTTGAAAATCATAAATTAATATTTTTATTTCCAAAAGCCTGAAAATATAAATGTAAGATAGAGCATAAGTATCTCATGACAGAGATGTTTAAAAATTCAAGATCTGTTCTACTGATATGGTTTGGCTGTGTCCCCACCCAAATCTCACCTTGAATTGTAATAATCCCCACGTGTCAAGAGTGGGGCCAGGTGGGGATAATTGAGTAATGGGAGCGATTTCCCCCATATTGCTCCAATGGTAGTGAATAAGGCTCATGAGATCTGATGGTTTTATAAATGGGAATTCTGCGGCACAAGCTCTCTCTTGCCTGCCATGATGTAAGACATAACTTTGCTTCTTCTTTGTCTTTCAACATGATAGTGAAGCCTCGCCAGCCATGCAGAATTGTGAGTCCATTAAACCTCTTTTTCTTTGTAAATCACCTTGTCTTGGGTATGTCTTTATTAGCAGCATGAGAACACTCTAATTGGTACTGGTGGAGTGGGGTGCTGCTGTAAAGATACCCGTAAATGTAGAAGTGACTTTCAAACTGGGTAACATTTAGAGGTTGAAACACTTTGGAGGGCTCAGAAGAAGATAAAAATATGTGGAATAGTTCGGAACTTCCTGTAGACTTGTTGAATGGCTTTGAACAAAATGATGATAATGATATGGACAATAAAGTCCAGTCTGAGATGGTCTCAGGTGGAGATGAAGAACTTGTTGGGACCTGTAGAAAAGATGAGTCTTGCTATGTTTTAGCAAAAAGACTGGTGGCACTTTGCCTGTGACCTAGAGCTAGATTTGTGGAAATTTGAACTTGATTTAGGGCATCTGCCAGCAGAAATTTCTAAGTAGCTAAATGTTTAAGAGGTGACTTGGATTCTGTTTAAAGCATTTCATTTTATGTATTCACAAAGATATTGTTTTGAATTTCAGCTTATGTTTAAAAGGAAAGGAGAGCTTAGAAGTTTGAGAAATTTGTAGCCTGATAATGCGATAGAAAAGAAAAACGCATTATCTGTGCAGAAATTCAAGCAACAGCTTATACCAACAGCTTATATCGTGCACCTAAAAAAGCTGCAGACACTCAGTGCCAGCCTGTGAAAGTAGCCAGGAGGGAGTTGTATCCTGTAAAGCCACAGGGGCAGAGCTTCCCATGGCCATGGGAGCCCATCTCTTGCATCAATGCGAACCTGGATGTTAGACATGGAGTGAAAAGAGATCATTTTGGAGCTTTAAGATTTGGCTGCCCCACTTGATTTCAGACTTGCACAGGGTCTGTAGCCCCTTTGTTTTGGCCAGTTCCCCTCATTTGAAATGGATGTATTTACCCAATGCCTGTATGCTTATTCTGTCTAGGAAGTAACTAACTTGCTTTTGATAGAACAAGCTCATAGGTGGAAAGGATTTGCCTTGTCTCATGTGAGACTTTGGACTGTGGACTTCTGAATTAATGCTGAAATGAGTTAAGACTTTGGGGGACTGTTGGGAAGGCATGACTGGCTTTGAAACAAGAGGACATAAGATTTGGGAGGGCCAGGGGCACAATTATATGATTTGGCTGTGTCTCCATCCAAATCTCACCTTGAATTGCAATAATTCCCACATGTCAAAGGTGGAGCCAGGTGAAGGTAATTGAATCATGGGGTGGTTTCCCCCATATTGTTCTTATGGTTGTAAATAAGGCTCATGACATCTGATGGTTTTGAAAATAGGAGTTACCCTACACAAGCTCTCTCTTGCCTTCACCCTGCAAAACTTACCTTGCTCCTCCTTTGCCTTCTGTCATGATTGTGAGGCCTCCCCAGCCATGTGGAACTGTGAGTCCATCAAACCTCTTTTTCTTTATAAATTACCCAGTCTCAGGTATGTCTTTATTGGCAGAGTGAGAACAGACTAATACACCTATTTACTGAATTAATTTTCTATTATAATATTTATAAAAATATTCAACATTATTTTAACCAACTCAGTGCTTTGAAATTCCTATAATGAACTTATATTTTAAGACAATTCTGTTCACCTTTGTCTTGAAAAGGATTATATTTTCAACTCTAACTTAAAACTATTAAAAGAAAGGCCAATAATTTTCCTACGCCTCTATTTATTATACTCACACCTGTGTTTCTCCTTGGTCTTTTTAGATCTGTGAGACTTCCTAATACTAACCAAATATGCACAGATGTATATGAGCTTATAGCTATTCAAACACTTTTGAATTCTTGTTTCTTCTGTAAAGCTTAACAAAAATCCTTCAGCAAATGGTTTTGACAATCTTTTAAACATGATCTGTTTCTCTTTCAGCATGATTATCAGATTTGGAATCACTGGTTTAAATCTCTATTTTCACTAGACTACAGGTTGAAAGAGGACAGAGTCCACATCTTTGTTATTCCCAGATTTGTCTGCAATACCTAGATCATGCCTGTCTCATAGTAGATGCCCACTAAGTTAAATGAGTGGTGATGACAACCCATTCAGATAGAGTTTACCAAATGTGGAATTGACTAGTAAATTTGGGATTTTGTAATTTTGTGAATTTCACTGTCAGCTCAGTTATCACTTTTCATTAGATCACAACAAGATATAAATGAAACAACAAGAATATAAATGAATTCTCTCTAATCCAAATACGTCTTCCTGCCAGAATGACTGACTGAGATTCTAATTTTTTTACAATGACAAACGTAATGAGGGCTGAGAAAAACAGTGCAAAGGAAAAAAATGAGTCTCTTTGGATATTTCCATTCCATGCCCAAAGTTCAGTTTCCTTCCTCATTCAGTTTTTGCATACTCTTTTGGAAGTCTTGACTGTAGTTGTTTGATATTATATATGTTTACTTTCATTATTCATTGAGATATTTAGACCATATAACATGAGCATCAGAATGTTCTGCATTATTTTTAACCCTTCAACTCTATAACTTATTTCCAAGTTTGAAAATCAAGAAATAAATTAATGTAAATATAGTTTGTAATTAAATTATAAAACTCTTCATTGAGCAGGATCCTTTAAATTTATTTTAAATTGAGTTATGTGTTCAGAATTAATGAATTCTAATAACGTTGGAAAATCAGTGATGGTCATACAGTGAAATAGATGTTGTCTGTAGTGAGTTATTTTATTCATAAATGCATATGTATGTGTCCTAATTAATATCACTTCATAACCTAACATTCATCAAAAATCAACAAATTAGTAATTTATGTTTTTTACTCCATGTTCCCAGAACAATTATTTATTTACTTAACTGATATAGTCAGTATTTTCAAGGGCTTATGAATATATAAAGGAATTAAAAAACAATTAGCCCTGGAAAAACATAAGAAGTACATCATTTAGCTTGAGTCAACAAGAAGGTTTTGATATATTAAGAGGTCCTGATGAGTGCAGAACCCATTATTATTATAGTTAAATACAGGTTAAGAATCAAAATTTTGGTATGGGGTTGATCTATTAAGTTATTAACTAACAACATCCTGTTCATGTACATTAAGTTTCTATTATACATAGAATATAAACTAATGTTTACAAAGTAAGTAAACAAATGATGAATAAAGTCAGTACTCGAAGTGGTCACACTAATCTCCAGGGTGAATGTGTGTATGTAGCTCTTTAGTTAATAGTTTTATCAGTTTTCTTTATATTCAGTGTTCCTAACAAGCTACACAGTTTGAGAAATTTAAGGAGAAAGTATATGAGAGAACCAATAATAAGAATAGTTGTAGATGTTTTGAAATTGAAGGCCAAAGCTCTAATAGATTATTTGTCTAAAGAGATATTTGAATAAATGTAAGATATAGCATATAGCATGTCTATAATCATTAGCACACAAAATTATTGAATAATTATTGGCATTAAATCATTACATTTTAAAGCTTACTTTGATATATTTTTATGTAAGAGCTCTAAATATTCACATTCCATCTTCCTTCTATAGACTATCAATTATATCTTCAGCTATCCGTAACCTCTAGCCACTATTAACTTCTCATGCTGGGAATGCAGTGTCTAAAGTCCATTACCATGTGTTAACTTAAAAAGAAAAGTGATATCTTATTTGAAGAAATTATTGATACTTGCTTTCATATTACTTTTTATCATGTTAACCCCAATCGTATATTGTATTCTTGTTAGGATATCCAGATTTTGGAATTGTAAAGGGGGTGATAAGCATCTTAAAACATCTTAATCTTACAAAAATAAGGACTTTGGTCTAGAAGCCTTAAGATATTTTATGCAAAAGAGGTATTATCAAAAGCAATGACAAATAGCTACAGAAAGCCAAGTCTTGCATAAAAATAGGCACCATCCATCATCACAATAGAACTACTGAACACCTACAGAGTTCTTGATAAGTAGTATTATAACAATTAAGTAACCTCAGTCATTCCAGGGCTTCCTTACATAGATGCTAATTGCTAAATATTTGGCTAACTAGAAAATGGAGAAGTTCAATTCGTGAATATTTACTGAGTGACTGCTGTGTATCCAGCAGTGTACTGCAGAAATCAAGACAACAATTACGCTTATAACTCACAAGCAAAATGTGTGCTCATGATCTAAAAAGCACATGTGTTCTGGGAAATAAAAGCATGTCCCAAACTACCCTAGAAGTCCAGGGTATTACATCAGGGAAATGTCCTAAATGATGCTGTCTCTGTGGAATTCACTTCTTCCTCTGAATTTTCCCAAGAAGTAAATCAGTTGGCCCACAAAATTGGATAGACCGTGGGTGTTTTCACATGCTTAAGGAAACATCAAAGCTTCATAGAAAATGTTGATGTTGACAAGAAATTAGAGAACATCCGTTTTGTTCCTCTGTAATTATTTAACAAAAAACTTGCCAAAAATAAATTTATAAATGTGGCCGGGTAATGGTAGATCAGAGCAAGTCCAGGACTCCAAATGTCCAGATCAGAGCTCCTTCTGTGAGAAGTATTCCAACCAGAGTGACTCCATTTTGAGTACAGTCTAGGAAACTGAGGCTGCGACTTGCTAGACTGCATTCTTAGCCTCTAGATGTTTACAGTCAAGGGAGAAAATTGATAATGTTTATTAAACAGAACTGGACTTGAGAGTGTCCAGATATCCCAATATTTTGAAAACAAAGGCATTCCTAATTTTTGATAATATTGATTCTTGCAAAATACGGTAATTAAGAAAATTAATCCTCTATCACAAACCCTTGTAGCAGAGCACATCTCCCATTATCTTTTTTTTATCTCATATATATAGACATATATATATACGTATTATATATACACATATATATACTCACAAAATTCCTGTACTTAGAGTGGACTCATTCTTCCTCTTACTTTCATGAACGCCCTATCCTATCTATGGAGTAGCTGCTCTTTCACCACTTTACTTTTTTAACAAACTTGCTCTTGCATTGCACTATGGACTTGCCCCCTTCTTTCTTGTGTGAGATCCAGACCCCTGTCTTCAGTTCTGAATCTCAACCTCTTTCCTGTAACACTTCTACCAAAATATATCAGCTGTTTCCAAGTCTTATAACTAAATTAGGCTAACTTCGAAAGTAAGATCAAAACAGTATAAGATGGCATTATGTGGTTGCTAATTAATCAAACAATAACAGGTTCTAGAACTAGCTTTTAAGCCCCAGAAATACAGTGAGCAAACATTTTCAATAAATCCAATATTCCTTGAATTCATTAATGACCCTAGAACTGTTGTCTCTCAATCACTATTCTATGGAAGATTATAGTTGTGGCTATAAAGAATCAAAACTATAGAACAAATAGAAATATGGTTTTTAGGATGAGGCAGTCAGATTGTTCGAGCTCAGGAGTTTGAGACCAGCCTAGGTGACATGGCAAAACCCCATCTTTACAAAACATACAAAAATTAACCAGGACTAATGGAGCATGCCTTTAGTCCCACCTATTTGGGAGGCAGGCTGTAGTGAGCTGAGATTCACACCACTGCACTCCAACCCAGGTGACACAGTGAGAGCCTGTCCCAAAAAAAAAAAAAAAAAAAAAGAAAAAGAAATACGGTTTTTATAGGACAGACTTTTAACTGGTTATTTTTTCTTAATTTGTTTTGTCATGTTTCAGACAACTATTTAAAATCAATCTACTGAATATGTTACAGTGAAATATCAATGAGGGTTCTGTCTTCATCTGCCACTGCTCTATTTCAGAGCAGATGCTTTGGTTTTTCTGCTCTACCACTTTTCTTCAGTCTAAGAATAGGGAATTTGTGAATGATTTTGCCATGTCGTTCCTATATATGCTATTAGATTTTCTATTTTTGTAGTTATTCATCAGATTACTGTAGATCTCACTAGTTGACCTGAAGAACACGTCAAACATCATGGTTGACAAATGAGACTTTTCTCTACATTTTAAAAAAAATCATCATTATCAGAAGATCTTCTTTGCAGACTATTCAACTATGAAGAGAGAGAGAAAAAATGATCCTTTGACTTCTTTCTTACCCTGACTTTTTAAAAATAAAAATCTCAATATTAGCAAATCACAAAGTTTTAATTTCATGGAGAAAATGTAAAAATATTATATCTTCGTTTGTATCCTCTATTTCCTAAGAAGAAACTGCAATTAATCTGGTTTCAGAAGTTTAGATGCATCTCATTAATATAGATGTACTACAAATTTAAACTACAGAAAAGCAAATATGCAGTGTAAGTATTATGAAATTGTTAATGGCATCTCCATTTTCTACTGCACGTAATGGATTACAAAATATAGAAGTAATGATTAAGTCAGTATGGTCAGAAAAATTTTCAAAGATGATTGTAAATTTTATGCCTGTCTAAACAGGTATAGAGCAGAAACACAGCAGAATGGAGAAAAAAATGATTCTGGTACATAGTTTTATATAATTGCTCAAACAGTTAAAACAAAATATAATTATGTGTGTATATACAGATGTATCATACATACCATAAAAAGTAAAATAGTTTAAAAATATTCACAGAAAGATCAGTGTCTGCTATTTTTAAAGAAGCAGAAAAACCTATAGTTCACATTACCATATTGTGATTTAAGACAACATTTTATGTTATGATATGAAACGAACAAAAAATTGTTGGGCCATTTTATTGGTTGTTTATCTACATCCCCAAGGCCATATTTATAATATTTACTTTTTTTTTTTTGACATCGAGAGAAATGAATTCTAATTTTTGAAAATTTCAGATACACGGAAAGATAGAAAAAAACATTTTATTTCCATTTTCTATGCCTTATCATAAATGATCCTTATCTGCACAATTTGACTTCTAAATATTATGTCATAGGAAGAAATCCACATTTCATTAAACTTCTTTGAAAATTTAATTTTAAATGTTAGCATACTTCATTAAAATATTGTTATGTAGATTCTACAATATTTTAAAGATTATATATTTTATATATTAATTTCATGAATTAATGATTATTTCTCTAATATAGCTTCCAAGCAGGAAGTTAGCAATTTGTGGAGTATCAACATTGATGGTTTCCAATAAGTGTTGAAGGAAGGATTAAGTGCTGCTTAAACTGATCCCTTAGTTAATTGCCCCTATATCTTTAATAAGTGACTCAGTGCTCCAAAATGTCTATAATGAGAGAATATTCATAGAACCAGTAAAGGGTACTAATGTCTAGACTTCATACAAAGCAGTTAAATATTACAGTATACACAAGGCTTTCTCAGCTGATGTCTGAGGAAAGAGAAATTATAGTTACATATGTACTATTGACTGAGTTCTTAAAATGTGTCAGATCTATATATACAACACTTCACACACACACACACACACACACACACACGCACATTTTCTTAAGTCATTACTGAAACTCTGCAAACTCAAAGAACAGCTGCTTTTTATTGAAAATATGGCAACCCCATGTCCTGATCCAGGAAGTAGAAAGTAAGGGAGGACATAAGGGATTCCTGTCTCCGTTCTCAGTAGTGGGATTCTTCTATTTAATTAAATGAAGGATTACTAGACCACCAGAGCTTTGTTGTTGTTTTTTCCCCTCAATTTAGTTGCATTGACTAATATTTTATGGAATGTCTCTTGCACTCTGATTATAGGCTATTTTCGTATTTTTTTTTTGCTTTCAGAACCACATGTTTGTCATTCAGCCATTTCTTTCTTTAAAAAGCATTATAGTTGCAAGGAGGATGAGTCTCTATCAATACCTGCTAGACAAGTGCTATTTCAATGCAGATAGTCAAATATATCCTTTAGTTTTTTTTTCCCAGCTTTTTCAAAATTGTGGTAAAATACACATAATAGAAAATTTATCATCTTAGCCATTTTTAAGTGGATAACTCGGTGGTATTAACTACATTCATAAGCTTATGGAACCATCACTATTGTCTATCCTTTAACTATTACTACTACTTTTATAAAAGCAGTTAGAGTTTTTGTGAATTAGCAGTTCCTACTAGGGAAAAGTTTTTAAAATGCATTCTGTGTTAGTAAGCAAATCACTTCATTGTAGTGAGGTTAAGATGTGACTAAAGTCAATGCTATTTTACTGATTGGTTTGCTATAGCTATGCGATAACAGAAGTCAAAGGAGGAAATGTCTATTTAACAAATACATGTAGTTTTGATTGTTTTCCCAGAAACTAACACCAATTCCAAAGTTTTTTCAATTATTATTTTTCTTTAAACTGGGGGATATTTATATACTTCTTATTATTATTTTGAGACAAGGTCTTCCTCTGTCACACAGGCTGGAGTACACTGTCACAATCAACCTTGATCTCTCAGGCTGAAGAGATCCTCCCTCGATTTACCTGCGCAGTAGCTGGGAATACAGGCACACACGACCATATCCAACTAACATTTTTTTTCTTTTTTATAGATATAAAGTCTCACTATGTTGCTCAGGCTGGCCTCCAACTATTGGACTCATAAAATACCCCCATCTTGGACACCCAAATTGCTGTGATTATAGGTGTGAGCCATAGCACCTGGCCTGTATACTTGAAATATTTTATCAAACTCAATATTGTTGCAGAAAAGGAAATACCAGATAATTGAATAGTAAATGCATTTACAATGATCTAGAAGATGGGGAAAAGCCTTCCAGAAAAAATATATTCTTTCCAATATCTTAGAACTTGTTATATGTGATATAATTGACTATTTTAAAAGTCACTCTGCTTCTGAATAAAATTATGTTTAATACTCTAAACATGTGGAAACTGAGGGTTATTATAAACTACTTTTTTTCTAGCTAGTGACTACTAAATATTCAAAGATAATGAAATACATTATATTTTTATTCAGTATCAATTCAAATAATGTATTACTGTAATGCAAAAATATCAGATCATGGTGCTACAGTAAGATTTCACATTCCTTTTGCTTTGCTAAAAATGTACAGTTCTACTTCTTATAAAAGAAGAGTTTTTCAAAATAAAGGTAATTCTTATTTGCTTTTTATGAGATTTCTGTGTCATTTAGGGGTTGAAAACATCATACAGGCCAAAAATAATTAATTTATTTATATTTTATCTATTTATGCTTAAACATTTTAATTAGTTAAGTACTTTAGCAGCAAATATATGTGAATATCTGTATGTGCAATTGAGGAAAGATAGAGGAAAAAGGGGCAGCACAATTTTGGATCTTTCCAAATTCAAACATAAAATTAGACCACCTAGTTGGCAAAAATAACAATACATGTAACATATTTGCAACTTAAATAGGTGGCAAAGAATATCACAAATCCAAAATACACTGCCATCAAAATCTGTATCTTGTAGGCAACTGTGAGGGAGAAATTAGAGAGATGCAATGGAGTTTCTCATGAACTCATCTTAGCCAGCAAGTATTGACTAGATGGTGTAAGGAATGCCTGTTCCAGAGAACGGCAGTTGAAACTAGAAGAAACATTTCCCACTTGACTGACAGACTACTAAAAACAGTGGATGGTAAACCCCCTAAAGGATTTCTAGGAATTCTCCAAACTGATCTCCAGTGCCTTCTTTCAGGTGAGAATCCCACAGGAATAGAATGGCAAGAAACATTTCCCACTTGACTGACAGACTACTAAAAACAGTGGATGGTAAACCCCCTAAAGGATTTCTAGGAATTCTCCAAACTGATCTCCAGTGCCTTCTTTCAGGTGAGAATCCCACAGGAATAGAATGGCAGGAATGGAATAAAAATTAATCAGAAGTACTTATAAGAGATTAATAAAAGAGAAAGCCCAGATACAATATTGTTCCAGATAAAAGTAGAAGGAGAAAATAGGAAATGCTCAGGAATCTTAGAAATCAAAATGCCATATTTTTAATATTACATTCAAAACAAGAGGACAAGGAGATATGTGAAATTAACTAAGATTTGGAACCAAGTGTCTTTCTAAAAGCTCAAGCATGGAAGTCCCCTATTAGGAGACACTTCCTAATCTTTGATGTATGATTTGTGGTTTCAGATCAGATTCTTCTCTCCCTCTCTTCTCTAGAGTGGTCATTTTGGATTAGTCCTCCAATGTATACACCCCTTTCACGTGGTTATCTTTGTTTGATGATTGTGTAGCTTTCAGATAATTATAGCACATATAATTATCTATAACCCACATCTATAACCAGGTTACAGGACTCCATATTGGACTACAATCAACTCTTCTCCTTAAATTAATTTACATATCTTGCATAACTTTGAACCATTGAATGCTATATATTAAAACATAAACCCTATTATTTGAGCTTACTGGAGCCTGGCTTTATTTTCTGGAGGGAGTCTTCCTTTGTAATGGTAGTCTCCAACTGGCAATAAAATAGTTAACGTTCATTAAGAATTTACTACATACTAGGCACAGTCCTGAGTGTATTGCGTGTGCTATCTCTTTTGAAATTCATGATTTTATGAATACTAGATACTACTGTTGTCCAGTTTACTAGAGAGACAACTAAGGCACAGAAGAGTTCATTAATTTGCCACAGTTACCAAGTGAACAAGTTATTAGGGAGAAATTTAAAAGTACAAATTTTTTCTTATGTACCTGTTCTAATGAATGCTCAGCTCTATCTGCAATGGAATTTAGTTTTGGCCAATGACTGCACTGATCTTTTATCTTAGTATTACAATATAGAGGTGGATGATCTGAGACTTAGCAGAACTGAACCTGTGGAATTGTATGACTTTTTTACTTCACTTTGTGTATTGTCAAAGCCAAGTATCATCCAGCCACTGGATGACAAGTACGTTCCAATAAGGCAGAGATCAATTCCTTAATACATGGATGTTTTCTGTATTTTAATTTCCTGAAACAAATATTTTAAAAGTAGCTTATCTCCATGACTTATCCGTTGCCCTGTTATCCGTTGCCCTGTTTTCTACTTCCAAGAACACCGTCCCTTCTCCATGTATCCACATTATTTGGGCCAGCCATTTATTTTCCATCCTTCCTTAGATTAGTTATCATCCCCACTGTGAAGTCCCTACCCTACTCACATCTACAAATGAAGATCTTTTCTTTGTGTTTCCAACTGACTACTTTCTACTCCACATTAGACTGTAAGTTATGAGTTATGAGTTTCTTGTAAATTTAAAAAAAAGCTGAGGAACTCTGAAATGTAATTAATGTGCTCACCAACTTAACCACCCATTGTCTTTACCTTTGCCTGTTGTTAACCATTGTACAGCTCCAGAAATAGAATAAACAAACAAGCAAACAAACAAACAAAAATTGTGGAATGCTGATATACAAAAATTCTTGTCTATGGAAAGAAAAATTGTGTCCTAAAAACACAAATTTTCCAGTAAAATTCAGTTGATCATCACCCTATAAATATTGTCTAGGTTTTCTATTCATTTATAAATTCATTTCAGCTTTGCTTTTCTGACTAAAAATGGGTGACATTTTGAAATCTGTTTTCACCAAATTGTAATTGGTTTCTTCAGTAATTAATGAATTAAATAGATATTTTATGAAGTAATTTATATCTTTGTAAAAGTCATTATTTTACCTATTTTTAAAAATTTTAATAAGAAAACTGCACCTCGTTCTCTGTACTATGTCATTTTCAGAAATTCTGGCAAATTTTTGGCAAAGAAAAGTTCCATATAAGTATTAAATAAGCTGATTAATTATTTTCAAGCATTATTCTGCTGTTGACCTGTTACAGACAGAGATTATAGCACACGATTAAATAAAAACCTAGACTCAACCGTAAATGAACTCACATAAAAAATACCCATTTTCTTAATCACTAAAGGAATCTCAGAGATTTTGTTGGATTTAGACTCAATTCCCAAGGCTAAATCATTTTTGGCAGATGTTGACTAAAAAGGAAGAACGAGGCATTTTAAGATGTTAGTTTGTTGAATGATAATCTTCCCAGTACAATGTATTTTTTATAAGTTTCCAAGAAATAAGACCTATGGCTGAAGACAAGTTGCAGTTATTTTATAAGCTTTCCAAAATTCACTATCAAAAGTGTTAATGTTGGTTTCTGTACCTACAATCTCTAGCAGCACATTAGTAGAAGAAACTGCTGTTTATTAATTCCCTTTCCTTGAGGCCTTGCATTTACTTCTCCAAGTTTCTATTCTTATTACAGTTTTTTGATACCTCACTTTCTTCTTCTTCGTGGATATATTCTTCCTATGGCTATATAGTAGCTATATAAATAATAAAATTTACATAAGAGCAGCATATACATAATAAAATTTACATTCCATTGACCTATATTTAAAACAAGATCACTTACTTAAATCTATTTAGATACTGATTTTCTGACATGAAATTCCTTTATACTTTAAGTAAATAGCATAAGTTGCCCATTTCTTAGAATATTCTGTTGGTAAACAAATTCTGTAAGATAAAAGCTGCCAGAACAGTGAAAATAATTTGCATTCATTGACTTGGTGGAGCTGATGGACAAAGGCTCATTTTTTAAATAGAGCACAATTCAAAATTATAGACCAGACAAATCAATAATTCTTTATACATGTCAGATGAAGTAATTATCTTAGTTAGCTAATTGCCTTTAAGGAAAATATCTCACTAAACCATAGCCTTTAGAAGTACAAATGAAAAATATGTTTTTATTTCTCCCTACCTGTGAAACCAAAGTCTGAATCTTAATTTGTATTTTCAATGACACATTTATTCTTCAAATTAAATTTTCTCATTGTTTTCTAAAAGATTTTTGTAAGCTACTGAACTTAGAACATAGATGAACTCTGCAAAGAAAGAATGGACCCACTAAATTTTGTAAGCATATGCAAGACTTCCTAAATGGACACTTGCATGCATTTGAAGAGTTGATTTATAAAAGGCAGAGACACTGACTGCTTCTTTAAAATTCTTGAAAAAACAAAATATATATGAATGGGATGCATTATCTTTAAGAATTTGTTCATGTGATATGCTCAAATATAATATTTACTTTTCAGTTCTTATCCAACTTGCAAAACATTTAAGTATCAAGGGTGAGACCATATGAAGCATTTTATTAAAAAAATTTCACAATTGATCCTCTACTCTGATATAGCGATGATTGAAACTATTCCTACCACCCTCCCATATGGTATCACATCACCAATTGAACTATGGGGGTGTCTGTTTTATCTAGCGAATCCAAACTAGAATGATGGCAGATGTAATTGTTTTAGATTCCCTAACCTATTAATTTGCTTCCCAAAACTTCTCTTATAAATGGCCATTTATGTGAAGTGTCACACAATCTGATGGACAATGGGAAATTGAATTCATTAAGTTATTTTACTGAATACTAAGTAGTGAATCATTTGATTTCAGGATCCCCTTGACTTATTTAAATGACAGAACTGAGTAATTTTGTTCACTCTGTTTATATGCACAGATCACCAGTGTAATACAATCGAATTATTTTTCTAGCCCAATGGGCTTCCTTTTCATCTGATTGGCCCCTGGCACTCACTGATTGACAAGAAATTCTCAGGCACAGTTTACCTTTAAAAAAACTGAGGTCTTATCACTTATTTCTGTATTCATTTTTCTTTTGTTGGAGCTTACATTTGAAGTGCCCTGGGAGTGCTTGATATCTTATCTCTTCTTTCCTTGGACTGTCTGCAATTCAGTTACAAAACACTCATTCTCTCTCAAACTGCTTTTTTTTTTTTTTTTAATTTTAAATTCTCCCTCCCAGACCGAGCTATATCAGTGCCTTATTTCCTGGCACTTTCAGCCAGAGATGAGATATATGGGTGACATAAAGGAGGAAGATGTCTGCAGGAGAGGCTGCCTGTTTTTCCTATTTCTCTTAGAATTCCTTTCAATCTTGGTCATGCAGTGAAGGATTTTCAGACAAGTATATTTTTGTATGTGTGACTGACTTGTAAGTAGTTAACTCAGTAGACTTGGTATAGAGACTTGGCAGAAGGCCCAAGGTTCACAATATTAATATTTTCTTATTGGTTCTGAGATAGAAAAGCGGTGTGACCTTCTTCAAGTAGCCATGCTATCATTTCAGCTGTTTCTAAGGATTCATTTTTTTTTTTTATTTCCTCACAATCTTGAGAATCAGCAACAATGTTTCTATAATAAGCCTTCTCTGTGGCTTAGAGCCAACAATTATCTATAGGTAGGTAGCACCTTAGCCATCAATCAGTTAGATATTTTTTCAATGTGCATTCTAGAGTGCCCTTATGTTTATTTCATTGAGAATATTCTTAGATATTTTCAGGAAATAAGAGAGATACCAAATACTGAGATCTTAAGCTAGAGTATGTCATTCCTCTATAAAGATAATTCCAATTTTTCTGATTTTGGAATTCTATTTCAAATTTTTTCAATATCAATTTTAATAATGACTTAGAAATTCCTATTCTATATGTTTCTTTGCTTCTCTTGTTCAAGCATAATAATAACAAATATTGTTTCCCTGAGTTTATTACTGTCTACAATTACAGGACATCAGAATCGAATTAATTCATTCCATATTTGTTTCAAACTTATGGAAAGAGCCTACTACTCTTCAAACCTGTTTGTGAGGGTTAACACAGTAGAATGGTTCAATACTCCTTAATACACTCCCCTTCATATGTACAACAATCCTATTAGTTCCGTCCCTCCAGAGACTCTGACTAATACAGTTTGAGACTTACCAATGAATTATTAATTTCCCCAAGTTTCAATCTTCTCATTTGTAAAAAGTTTCTAGGATCCATATCATTGAAATATATGAAGATTAAATGAAATAGCTATCTCATTATCACATACACAGTAAATAACCAATAATTATCAAATGCTACTATTATTTTCATATTCTTCAGGTATGGGGATTTTGGTATGAGTTAGTAGAGAAAGATTCTTTTGCTTCAGAAGAGATTTTCCAAACTGGAAAACCCCGAGCGGGATATCAGAGATTTTTAGAATTCTCTAGCAACCTGAGGTATCCATTGCAAACTTAGAAGCAGGAGGAAGCAGATTAAAGAAAAAAAATAATCAGATTGAATGCTATCACCTGGTAGAGTATTTCCATGATTGATGGAATATTTTCTCCACTACAAAATATTGTGGAGCATTTTCTTGGCAAGGAGAAATTGAAAGTTGACCAATGATCCATTCCTTCAACGTTCACAGATGGCACTTTATGGTTCACACACTCATCTAAGCCCTGAGGATACAGCAGTAAACAAAAGAGAAAAAAAGCCTCTGTATATATTAAAATTGTAGTGGAAGAGATGGTCTTTCCAGAGGTGAGAAATAGGGCTTCTGTTAAGCTACAATGGTTTCTGCTATTACAATGAGTAAAGGTGGGTTAAAATTTTACTTTCCTGAAATTTTTCAAGATAACCTCTAAAATTTGAATACGTATATATTACGCACTTAATATATGCAAGGGACTATGCTAACTCCTGTAGTAGATAACTTAGCTCTTAAAACAAATTTAGGATGTAGATGTCATCATTATCACAATTCTTGCAGTGAGTAAACTGAACCACAGAGAAAGCAGTTAACTTACCCGAGGTCACACGCATAATAAATGGTACAGTCAATAATTAAGTTCAGAATTTCTAGAGCTCATAACCACTGCCTCATACAGTCATGTTTAAGACAAGTAAGAGTGTCTTTACTAGCTTGTCCTTTATCGCTGTCACCATTTTTCCCTAAGCCTCTACAGAGAATACTGAACTGGCACATTTCCAGTATTCTTTCTCCCTGTGTAGTCACTCCTTCCAAATCCATATGACATGAGTCATGCAGGAAAGAAATCTGAACCAAAATGGGTCATATTTTAGAAGCTTACATCACACATGATTTTTTATTATTGAATACGCAAAATAAATATATAATAGATCTGGGAGCTGTGTTATATCTTTGTAAATATTTAAAAATATATTTACATTTGAATAATCTAAAATGTGCCTTTAAATATAGTATTTTAATAAACACATACAAGGCCTAGACTGCAAAGAATACCTCAAATTTAATATTTTTACAAATAGCATTAGTAAGATAATGTTATTAGGCTACTCTAAAGGTAGTTGGCAATAAGAGGATTCTGTAAAAAAAGGTAAGAAGTTGGGGGAAATGGTTCAAGAAATATCAAGAAAATATAAAAGCAAAATTGCTAAAATACATTAATTCTGGATTTATTTAATATATTGACAATTATAGGAAAGGAAAGAGTACTAATTTGAAAGTTTTTATATAGGATCTAAAGTCCATCTTTTAAAATAACAAATTTGATGTTGATGGAATCACTGAGGTGTAAACTGGATGGGAATACATTTGTAAGAATAAGGATACTCTCTAAAAGCCAGTGACTAACATTACTTTGCTTCATGGAAATACTCACATCTGATAATTTGAACCAAAATGATCAGCTTTGATTTTGTTATGTCTATTAGTTTATTATCCAGATATATTCTTTATGTTGTTTATACATATCCTTCAGCTGCGACTAAAATTCATGAGAATAAATGAATTTTTAATGTTAATCTGTTTATGCCTTTTATACAATTTGAATTTAATCACAATCCATCTCTACAGCTGTCTTTTATTTCACCAGATTTCTTCACACAGTTTTTTTTAGCCTACCTAAAACTTTATAGTAGAGTATTTTTCCTTAATCATTTAAAACATTTAAAAATCTTCTCTTATAATTTTAAGTGTCATGTGTAGGATATAGAATTAAGTGATAGTTTCAAGCTTCATATAAATGCAGGAAATAGTTGTGAGAAATTATAGAGCCATTTATAGAAATTTAGTATAACAGAGGCCTCATTTAGTACTTTTATTGCTATTTCACATTTATAATTACTTTACAGTACAAAAGTGATTCTAAATCTTCCTTATGCTAGTCTTCTTTGCAGTATCATGATTTACCCCAGCATTGCTGTTGTCAGTTTTAACTTCTTAAGTATAGAAAAATTTCTATCTTCTGAATTCTCTAAACCAAAAAGGGGCAGTGTGTCATAATTAAATACTAGGATAGATAATCTCAGCAGAAGATAAATCATATTCTACCTCTGTTACTCATTGTGTGATCTTGAACAAGGCACTGAACCCCTTTAAAATACAGGTTATTCATCTGTAAAAGTAAGGTCAGTTATACCTGCTTCTTAGGGTGGTTGTGATGAAGAAAGACAATGCAAATAACAGATGGCTCAATGTAGAGTAGGTTGCTTTCTGTGTATGCAATCTTTGGGTTATGGTAAGCTATTCTTCCCTTCTTCAAAGACTGTCATCTTCATTTCTTAAACAAAGTTATTATTAAATATTTGTACTGAAAATTTAAAATATTTAACAAGAGTGTATAACAAAGGCTTTGCCATATTCGCAGAATAGCACAGCCATGTAAGTTTGGGACTCATAGAGAATTTTAAGTCAAGCTAGCATGTGGGGTTTCAGCCCAGCTGTGTTTGTGTATATATATCACACATATGAGCATCTCTGTCTGCATAGATCTTAATTGGGAGAGGGATGTGATTCACTTTGTCAGTTTCAGTTTCAAGGTGTTTTTCACATCTTGAAGTGTTAGATTTCTTTAAAAGTTGTATGTAGTCTTTGGATGTTTGAAAAGAGAAAGAAAGAGAGAGAGAACTGAAAATCTGGGTTAAGATATTTTAAAGTAAACTTATTATTTACCATGTCATGTCGGCAGTCATGTGGAAGAGGGGCCAGGATATTGAAATCTGAGTTTGAATTGATGACAGTCTTTTAGAGAAATGATCTAGAAATAATACTAATACTTACTGTGAAAAAATATTGATATGATCTTGCTTTGTGTCCCAACCCAAGTATCTTCTCCAATTGTCATTCCCACATGTTGAGAGAGGGACCTGTAATCCTTATGTGTCATGGGAGAGAGGTGTTTGGATCATGCTGGCAGTTTCCCCCATGCTGTTCTCATGATAGTGATGCATTATGAGATCTGTTGGTTTTATAAGGGTTTGACAGTTCCTCCTTCTCATGCTGTCTTTCCTGCTGACTTGTGAAGAAGGTATCTGCTTCCCTTTCTGCATGATTGTGTAAGTTTCCTGAGGCCTCCCTAGCTATGTGGAACTAAAAGTAGATTAAGCCTCCTTTATTTATAAATTACCTAGTCTCAGGTATTTTTTATAGCAATGTAAAAATGGACTAATGCAGTAAATTGATACTAGAAGTGGGGCACTGCTATAATGATACCCTAAAATGTGGAAGCGACTTTGGAAGGGGATAACAGGCAGAGGTTGGCACAGTTTGGAGGCTTCAGAGGAAGATAGGAAAATGTGGGAAAATTTGGAACTTTCTAGAGACTTGTTCAATGGTTTTGACCAAAACACTGATAGTGATATGGACATTGAAGTCCAGGCTGAGGTGGTGGTCTCAGTTGGAGATGAGTAACTTATTGGGAACTAAAGCAAAAGTCACTCTTTCTGTGCTTAAGCCAAGAAACTGGTGGCATTTTACCCCTGCCCTAGAGATCTGTGGAACTTTGAACTTCAAAGAGATGATATAGGGTATCTGGTAGAAGAAATTTCTAAGCGGCAAAGTGTTCAAGAGGAAGCAAGGGATAAAAGTTTGAAAAATTTGCAATCTGACCACTAGCTGGAAAAGAAAAACCCACCTTCTGGGGAGAAATTCAATACAATTGCAGAAATTTGCATAACTAACAAGGAGTCAAATGTTAATAGGCAAGGCAATAGGGGAAATGTTACCTGGGCATGACAGAAACCTTCACAATTATCCCCTCCTATTACAGGCCTGGAGTCCTAGGAGGGAAATAATGGTTCTCTGGATCTGGCCCAGGGCCCCCTTGCTGTGCTGTGGGCAGCTTAGGGACTTTGTGCTGTATATCCCAGCCATGGCAAAAAGGGGGCAGCGTAGAGCTCAGACCACTGCTTCAGAGGGTGCAAGCCTCAAGCCTTGGCAGCTTACATGTGATGTTAGGCCTGTGCACAGAAGTAAAGAATTGACGTTTGGAACCACCACCTAGATTTCAGAAGATTATTGGAAATGCCTGGATGTCCATGCAGATGTTTGCCGCAGGGTGCAGACCCTCTTGGAGAGCCTGTGCTGGGGCAGTGCAGAAAGGAAATGTGAGATTGGAGCCCCCACACAGATTCGCCACTGGTCACTGTCTAGTGGAACTATGAGAAGAGGTTCACCGTCCTCCAGCCCCTAGAATGGTAGGTGCACTGACAGCTTGCACCTTGTGCGTAGAAAAGCTGCAAGCACTCAATGCAAGCCCAGAGAAGACCTGCCCAAGTCTGTGGGAACCCACCCCTTCCATCAGCATGCCCCAAATGTGAGACACGTAGTCAAAGGAGATCATTTTGGAACTTTTAAGATTTAATAAATGTCCTGCTAGATTTTGAACTTGCATATTGCTTTGTTTTGGCCAATGTCTCTCATTTGGAATGGGAATATTTACCCAATGCTTGTACCCCCATTGTATCTAAGAAGTACCTAACTTTTGAATTTACAGGCTCATAGGCAGAAGTGACTTGCCTTGTCTCAGATGAGACTTTGGACTGTGGACTCTTAGGTTAATACTGCAATGAGATAGGACTATTTGGGGGACTGTTGGGAAGGCCTAATTAGTTTTAAAATATGAAAAAACATGAGATTTCGGAGGGATCGGGGGTGGGATGATGTATTTTGGCTCTGTGTCCCCACCCAAATCTCACCTCAAATTTTAATTCTCACCTGTCAAGGGAAGGACCTGTAATTCCCACATGTTGAGAGAGGGAGGTGATTGGATCATGGGTGCGGTTACCCTCATGCTTTTCTTATCATATCATGAGGTCTCAGAAGATATGATTTTTTTTTTTTTTTTTTTGAGATGGAGTTTCACTCATGTTACATGTTACCCAGGCTGGAGTGCAATGGCGTGATCTCGGCTCACCACAACCTCCGCCTCCTGGGTTCAGGCAATTCTCCTGCCTCAGCCTCCTGAGTAGCTGGGATTACAGGCACGCACCACCATGCCCAGCTAATTTTTTGTATTTTTAGTAGAGACGGGGTTTCACCATGTTGACCAGGATGGTCTCGATCTCTTGACCTCGTGATCCATCCACCTCGGCCTCCCAAATATGATGGTTTTATAAGTGTATGAAAGTTCTTTTTAACATGCTCTTTCCTGCTGACTTGGGAAGAAGGTGCCTGCTTCCCCTTCCACCCTGATTGTAAGTTTCCTGAGGCCTTCCAAGTTATGCAGAACTGTGGGTCAATTAAACCTCTTTCATTTATAAATTACCCAGTCACTGGTATTTCTTTATAGCAGTGTGGAATGGACTAATACAAATATGAATGACAATACTGTTTAATTAACAACTAAAATTGATTTGTTTTACGTAGAAGTAGTCTTATCTAACAGGCAAAGTGGACAAAAAGTTGGCATGAGGCACCAACACAACACTGCACTTAAATACCCCCTTTAGTGAATGTAACAGAAATACATTTTAAGAATGGAAGCACAAGCAGTCTCTCAGTATCTTTAACCAAACATTAAATCAATGTAAGGAGATGGAAATGGCCATCATCATCGTTTTGTTTATTTATGGCTTGTTTGCTCTTCTTGGCTTTGTTAATGTAAATATTTTCTTGAAGTAAAAATACTACAAGAAAAATTTCATTAAGTGTACCAGCATATAAAACTATCTTTAATAGAAATAAATAAAAACAAAAGTAATAGTGGCTACTTATATTCGTTGATTGTTTTAAATGTCAGTATTAGATGTTTCCTTGAATTATTACTCCACATTTTATCAATTTATTCATTTATCAGATTTAAAAAAAACAGACTTGAAGAGGAGAGGTAAGTTACTCATGGTAACACAGAACATGCACAAGTTGACCTCTGCCCACTTGTGTTGAAACTGTAAGCAGGTTTATGTTGCAGTTACAAAGGAATGCTATCAACACAAGTGATTTTCAAACAGTGAAGCAATTACCTGGATGATGCTACTTGATGCATTGAAAGAGCAACAGCTTCATTTCCTCTTGAAATCATTTAAGTGTTGCTCTTAATACAAGGTTTCTTAATTGGGCTTCAGAAATTTGGGGTTGTCCTTAAAGTCATATGTAAAACCATGTGGGTGTGCAGGTGTGAGCATCCGTTTGGCTGTCTCTGGAATATGTTATGTGGGTGTATAGGTGGATGTGTATGTATATGGGTGCATTTTCTAGGTACAGAAGGACCAATAGCTATTGACTGATTTTCAAAAACTCCCATGATACAATAAAAGTTTAGAAGCCATTGTTTATAAGGAGCAATGGTTTAGATTATAACACCTTGAAAGATTTGTAAAAATATTGCTTATAGGCTAGACCAATTTATCTAATTGGTGTTAGATGTGGCTCAGGCATTGCCCTGGCTTAAGCTCTCCAGACCATCCTAATCCTATTGCATAATTAGGGTGGAGAACTAATGTTTAAAATGGAATAATATGAATGCTTTCAATATTGTGTTGTAACAATAGCACACATATCCTTTTATTTTTATAAGACAGGAGAACTTAATTTTCAGATAGGTTTCTTTAAATGCAACAGCTTTTCTGTCTTAAAATAAATTTAACTAGATAGGTCTTTAGTGTGCTTTTTATTTGTCTACAGCTATTAAGGAGTTCTTGGGTTTGAAGTGTATTATTCTCAGATCATTGCTTTTTGTATAAATAAGTTTAGGAAGGAGACACTAGCATTTTGATTTTAAGGAATAATACTTTCAGGGGCAAAATATAAGCTACTTAAAGTACTTAGCATGATAATACATTAAATGATCAGGCTGACAAAAGAATAACATTTTGCTCATTAATTCAGATTCTGAGAAGAGATTGGCATACGTGTTGTTCTCCGGAGTATTAACCATTTCCATTAGAGAAAGCCATACTTGAAATCATCCTTAAAACTGATACGCTATCTGACGATCACTCATTAATATGATGCCACTAGGACCAGTTTAAAGTCCTTTCACATAAAATACAAGAAAAGTAAGCTTTTGTGTGTGTATGTGTGTGAGAGAGAGAGAAAGAGATTTTCATACTTCAATTAAAATATCATTTGTTATTTTGAAATAATATAAAAATAACAGTTATTACTTCAGGATTCCTTTATACAGTGTCTTTAGAAATAAAGTCTCCCAATTTCATCAAAGGGTTATCTGTTTTTCTTTGATACCATTTTAAGAAAACCAATGAAAGAGCTACTTTTCAGAATTGGAGATGAAGCTGACACTCCATTAAAATAGTGATAGATTGTTAGACAACAAAATTTAATAAAAATAATAATGGTCACATTAAAATTTTATATTAAATCCTCTATGCAGCCCTATTTTTTTATAGTATATATATTTTGACATTTAAGTTTAGGAATATATATTCAGGTTTGATACATAGGTAACCTTGTGTCACGGGGATTTGTTGTACAGATTATTCTTTTACCCAGGTATTCAGATAGTACCTACTATTTATTTTTCTTGATCTTCTCCCTCCTCCTAACCTCTACTCTCTGTTAGGCCCCAGTGTTTGTTGTTTCCCTCTATGTGTTCATGTGTTCTCATCATTTAGCTCCCACTTATAAGTGAGATCATGTGGTCTTTGGTTGTCTGTTCCTGTGCTAGTTTTCTAAGGATAATGGCCTCCAGCTCCATACATATTCTTGCAAAGGACATGATCTCATTCTTTCTTATGGCTTCATAGTATTCACAGTATATGTTTACCACATTTTCTTTATCTAGTCTACCATCAGTGAGCATTTAGGTTGATTCCATGTCTTTGCTGTTGCTGCACTAAATGTACATGTTCATGTATCTTTATACTAGAATGATTTTTACTTCTTTGCGTATATACCCAGTAATGGGATTTCTGAGTCAGTTGATATTTCCATTTTTCGGTTTTTGAGGAATTGCCACACTATATTCCACAATGGTTGAACTAATTTACACTCCCACCAACAAAATATAAGTGTTCATTTTTCTCAACTACCTTGCCACCATCTGATATTTTTGGACTTTTTAATAATAGCCATTCTGACTGGTGTGAGATGATATGCTTTTGTGGTTGTGATGTACATTTTTCTAATCATCAGTGCTATTGAACTTTTTTTCATATGCTTGTTGGCCACATGTATGTCTTCTATTGAAAAGTGTCTGTTTATGTTCTTTACTGACTTTATAATGGGGTTTAAACAGCCTTATTTTTAATGTGAGGAAACTGGAGCTTAAGAAATTATTTATTGAAGTTCACACAGTTAGTAGTAGGCAACAGTGGGATAAACATCTAGTGCCTTCTGACTCTAGAGGCAATAATCTTAACCCCTATATTCTCTCTTTTTGTACCCCTTGTTTATAACTCTTCTCTGGACAGCCCACTTGCGTTTGTGAGCTGATTAATCATGATACTCAGGACAGGGGCAGTATTTCTCAAAGCCACTAAATTCACATGGGCGTGAGCCTTAAGGACTAAACAGAGGAGTATGTCAGGGTATAAAGCACAATGACTCTGGAAGCCCCAAATCATCTCTGAAAAGTTCTAAAGAAATACGCTACTTTTGCTTATGCAAATTTCTTCTACCATACTTTAACATGTAATATTTTGTTTGTTTTTCCGTTCTAGAGAGCTACTTTTCTAGTATTAAACCAAATAGAGGGTGGGTAATGTGATTCTAAGTTTCACTATAGCTTTTAAGTTCTATGACTGTAACCAAACTTAGGAGACACATAGGGTACCCATGATTCTTTCTTATATTACCCATTTTATTTACATGGAGAGAGGCAGGCAAAACCACCCGTTGAAACTGGTATTCACTGGAATACTGCTAACAGAGCAGACTCAGTCCGATAAAAAGAATCCACTAACTGTGTGTGTGTGTGTCTCTCTGTGTGTGTGTGTTACCTATGTTCTTAGACCCATTACATTTCCAACAGAGTAATGTCATAAATAATAATTATTCTAAGATGTAGATTGATCCTGAACGTAAGTAGCAATAATTCATCCCCACCATTTTTTTCCCTAGCCTTAGTTTAATATTCCAGATCTATCTATATTTTCACTATGCCAATTACAATTCCCAAAATCTGACTTCTTTTACATACTCTGCAGGAAATTATTAAGTTTTTAGAAAGAGCCTGTTGACTGGTATTTACTGTAAGTAAATAAAAGTACTAACATTTTGCACAGATATAATAAAGCATGAAAATCAGTCAATGATACGAAATAATGTGTTGACTTCACAATATTCTTTGATGTTCACTCTAAGAATTGTGCCTTGTATCAATGTCCACAGAAAAAAGAATAGAACAGATGAAACAATGCAAATCTGGGTGAGCTGGAGAATCAACTGAAAAATAAGGTGTGTGCAAAAATACATATTTGGGTTTAAATATTTACACCAAACCTCAAAACTCTCCTCTTTTTTCTCTCTTTTGGAGAAGGTAGGTTCCCTACCATTTCTCCCTAGCTCCACCCCACCTGAGCCTCCCTGTGCTTAGCTAAGGCTTGTACATGCACTTCTCATGAATTATGATGAGTAAAATCTGATTTCTTAAGCTACCTTACAGAGGATACAAGTCTTTCCCAGTAATAACCATTAATTACATGGTTTTTGTTCAGATGTGAAAAGACCATGATCGCATATCTTTGAGTACAGACGCATTTGCTTTCTGCTTATAACTCCATAGTCCAGTATCACCAATTGTTTTCCATATGGTGAGAATGACATTCCTGGAAATATTTTTGTGTCTTCTATTTGTTTCCCATATTTAAAAGGAGCAACAAAACAGTGCATTTCTTTGTCCTCTCTGGAAGATAGTTTTTATACTTATTTATACATGTAGTTATTTATCTAATAGGTGCTATTTGGTATTAGATTGGTCTTTTCCATATTCCTTACATGTCAAATTTTAAGGTCTTTTCTTAGGTCAAATGTTTGTCTATTTTTAATATGTTCATTTTATTGAACATACTAACATTTATAGTCAGTTTTATCTGTCGTCATTTCATTCTTCAAAATAATTTCATTTGACTAACCTGTTTCAAATATGCAGAATTTTGATTGTCTTGGTGTAAGCTTAAATGTCTTTCAAGGCATTTTTCGTCTTCAGTCATTGATTTTTAATGATCTTGAATCTAGGCATAATTTAGAATCTACTAAAATTATGTATATTTATGTTTTAACCAATGTGTGTCTGTGTGTATGTATATATATGAAACTATGTGTATATATGTATATGTGTATAGTATATATATGTTTATAGCAATAAACGATCATATATAAAGGTGACTTTTTCATATCTCAATTTAATAATAATTGACATATGGCACATAAACTTTATACACCAGTAGTGTCTATAAATAATAAAAAATATATTCCTTTATAAAATGCAGATATCTTTTTTTTGTATATAAACAATATTTTAATCAGCTTTCATTTTAGTATGCCATGATAGTTAAAATTAAATTTAAAAAATAATGTTAGTCTTACCAGATTTGCATGATTTGGCAATGGAATTAAACAAGTGTAATCCAAGAATAGTTAACATCTATAAGGTCAGATATTTGTAGCATCAAGTCAAATAGCAATATTGGTCTGCACAAAGATAATTTTACTGTTGCTATTCACCAATTTAATGTTGACACATTGTTCCATCTCTCACTAATTCATGGGACCAAAGACAGTTTGATTCATGCTCCTAGTCTTCAAATTCAAATACACTATGATAAAAACTGTTTGAATTGAAACATAAATTAGTGTAGAATTAATCAGTTTGGCAAAGGTATGAAACCACACTCTAATACCATGTCATTTTCAAGACTCTTACCTAGCAGATAGTTTTAAGCTGACTTTTTCTCCTAATGAAAGATTTAGGTGTGGCCATCTGTAATTCAATTAACAGGAACTCAAATGTGGAATTTAGTGTCCCAACAATAAATGATTTGGATCTTAATAGAAGACCTAAAATCTTATTATAAGACACAGTGTACATTTCTTTCCAGGGATGTACTTCTCAGCAACTTGACTTTGCCTGCCGCTTCATTTTCCTTTCTTTCCGCAGGCTTATATCTTTCTTTGTGCATATAAACAGCCTTACTCTGGAGATTCCCATTTCAGAAGATTTTGTAAAAGTTGAACTACTCTCTCCAATGTGATTTTTATCCCTAACAGCAAACAGCTTGATGCTGTGTCTGGGAATACCTTTCTCATTCTATAAAATGTGAAATCACTAGGTGAAATATTTAGAAATAAGGGACATGAAAATATTTCCAAGGGTGTCGTTCTGACCACTTGTAAAATAATTGGTGAGACTGAACTGTAAGAATGGAATTATGATGAGAAAGTAAACGCTTTTATATTCAGAACTTATGTGGTTCTCATTTTTAGTTGATGACCACCTGATTTTAAACACACATTCACCAAAATATAAACAATATTCAGTTATTGTTTTTATATTTTGAGTATCAAATTTGAATGTCAACTTTCCACCTATTAGATGCTCAGATTACATATTATTATACTTTAACTAAAGTTAGGCTATTGTGTCTTTCTCCTTCAACTTTTCTAGGTACCAGTGATAAAGAAACCCTTGACTACAAGTAACACTGGTGATTGTCAGTGTGACAATAATTGTTTTCAAAGCTACTATTTTGCCTCTGTTAGAGCTACCTCTGTTGGAGCTATCTCAGATCAGTGAAGATATGTTCCTTCTTTCTTTTGTTTTAAATACAGTTTCTACTTTAAGTTGTGGCATTTCTAGCTTCATTTCAAAATAGTAAAGACTTACACATAAAGAGTTAAAAATTGCAATGTAACCACAATCCTAAAGGAGTTGGGGCCGTTACTAGTAATTGAAGTATGCCACCATTCTCTACCTTCCTAAACTACAAATTCATTTTTTATATAAAACCCATATTTATTACATAAAAACACAGGAATACTGCAATGGGCACTAAGATTCTCTCACTCAACCCACTACAGCTCATTTAACTATAGTGAGATTAATTATGGAACCATAACTAGCCTATTTCTGGTGTCAAGGAGAGGTGGGTTGCGTGATTCAGGAAGGAGAAGAAAGATACTCCCATGTTCTCCCCATCTACTTTGATATAGAAGAGGCCTAAGAAAACTTTCAGTATTTTTCTCTCTTCCTTTCCTATATCCTTTATCTGTTTCTCTTAGATTCTACTGCTATTTTCACTGCTTTTCTTTATTAACACTATTTGCAAATTATTTGCCTCATCATAATCAAAACTTCCATAACTAGTTATTATTAACTTACTGAAATTCCCGTATACCATTGATTACTAAATTTACTCATCATATGAAGACAGGATCTAATTCCTCATGCCAGCCAATTAAATTTTCATTCCGAAAAACTATATATTTTTGTATAAGGGTAAAATAGGCACACAGATATTATAGAAATATATATAAATTGGGCAGAGATCTCAAAAGATGGGACAGGCCTGTGTTTGAAATGCAGACATCAGAAGCAGCTTCCATATGGGCTCTTTCTGCTTTTCATATTTTCCCTCTTACTTTGTTTCAGAATTTATAAATTATGTTAAAAGTTCTCAGTGTTTTCATAACAGGCCCAATGGCTACAGCAGTATGGTGTTCCCTAGAGAAGGGTTAGGTGTAGGTTCTCTCACATTCCTATTATTTGTAACTTGAGAGTTCCTGGTCAGAGACACAATTATTTAAATCTCTTTGGACTTAAAAAAACATACACACAAATGCTCTTCTTGGTCCTTGCTTTCAACATTTCTCTTTAGTCTAAAAACTAAATTGGAGTCCATGAGTTATTCCAATTTTCCCCAGCAAGCTTCTGTTTTACTTCAATTTGCCATGTTGATCTATTCTCATTTTTTTCTTTATTTTTCTTTGAAAAAATAGGATCTTGTTACAATCTGTCTCTTAATCCTTCATCCCCTACTTTTTATCTCAGTCAGCATGTTATACTTACCCTTTATCTGGGTAGATTAAATGTTTAGCTGAACACATCAGGTATTTCTTTTCTAGGCAGAAATGTGTGGTTCTACTCTTGAGTATGTTCTCATTAAAAGTTCCTCTCTTTCAGTTAAGAGCAACGGCCTTGTTTCTGACCCTCTATCTTGCCTTAATGAACAGACATTGTGTATTACTAGCTGCCCATTTTTTGGCATCTGCATATAATATGGCTTCCACTTATTCCATTTCTGACTTTCTTTTTGGATTCAATAATGCTGCTTATGATGATATGATACTAAGTTTATTATTCAGATATATTCCTCTAGTTAGTTTAATTTGGTCTTCCTACTTATTTGCTTTGTCAAAAGTGGCTTTAAAACAGTATTTCATCCTATAGAACCTAAGACTTTTGACTCCCAACCACCTGTCTGTCTATATGTCTGTCTTTATTGTTTTTCAACTTAATTGAAGTATGTTTTTGTGTTACTTAGATAAATCCTTGGATTAGGTAAAAGTTTAATGTTTTAAGATACTTCCAGATTTCTTGATTTTCCAATGTGGTATTATTTGACACTCATATCAGCAGTTTATAAGAGATCAAATTGTTCCATATATTCATCATACCAAGTATTGTTAGCTTTTTAATTTTAACCATTTTTAACCATTCTCATGGGAGTGTAGTAGTATATTGCTGTGATTTTACTTTGCATTTTCCTAATTAGACACATGCATTTCATGCACCTGTAATTTACAACTTCTTTTGAGAAATATCTGCTCATATCTGACTGTTTCTTATTGAGGCATTTATCTTCTTATGATTAGACTATAAGAGTTTTTTATATATTCTGGATATAAGCCCTTTGTCAACTTTATGTGTTATTCATAGTATCTCTCAGGCTATGATTTGTCTGTTTCTAACAGGATCTTTCAAGAGCATTTAAAATTTTTTTCATAATATTCAATTTATTATTCATTTTCTTTAGTGGCTTATGCTTTTATATCCTATTTGTAACATCTCCGCTGACTTCAGAGTCACATGGATTTTCTATTTTCTTCTAAAAGTACTGTACTTTCATTTTTACTTTAATACTCATAATTCATTTTGTGTCCTCTTTTGTGTGTAATGTGAGGGAAGGAAAGATGCTCTTTTTACTTTTCCTTGTGGATATCTAATTTTCACAGCACCATTTGTGAAAGGTCTTTCTGTTCCCAGTTGATTGCCTTGACACATTTTTTTTTTTAAATCACTCAACTACATAGGTACAGGTTAATTTCTGAGCTCTATTTCCCCATTAATCTATGAAGATGATTCTTGTGCAAGGACTATATTACTTGATAAAAACAGATGTAAAATAAGTTTTCACATAGTGTAAGTACTGCAGTTTTCTTTCTGTTCTTGATATTGCTTTGAGTATTCTATGTTGTTGACTTTCCACATAGATGTTAGAATCAGCTTACCAATTTCTAAAATATCTACATATCTACACACACACACACACACACACACACACACACACACACACACATATGCTAGTAGTATTTTGATTGAGAATGGAGTTCATTTGATGATTAATTTGAGAAAAATTGCCAGCTTAACAACATTGAGTCTTCCTGTGCATCAGCAGGGACTATTTCTTTATTATTATGTTTGTCTTTACATTTTATCAAGTACCTTTTGTAGTTTTCAGAGTCCTTTAACATTTGTTACATTCATTCCTAAGTATATTTTAAATAATATTTTAGGTGGAATTCTTTATTTTAATTTACTTCCAATCTGTTACTATGAATATATGTGTCTGTGTGTGTGTATATATATATATACACACACACAGTTAATACTTTCATATAACCTTATTCCTACAAGCCCTATTATATTCAGTTATTATTCCTATAATTTTCATATGTTAAGCCTTGCATTTCTGGGATGTACCATATCTAACATTGAATTAATATGGTAGTATAGTTTACAAATATTTATGTTTATGTGCATGAGGACTATTTGTACCTAACTTTATTTTTAGTTTTAATGTCTTCAGGTTTTGATATAGTATTTATGATGATTGCCTCCTAAATCAAATTGGGGAAATTAATTTCTTGTCTGTATTCTGAAAGTTTGCATATAACTTTTTATATTTATTTATCTGAAATACCTTTAGCATGTCTTTATTTGTGAAACATATTTTTGCCGGACATGGAAATTTGATTTGATCATTTATTTACTTTTTTCTTTCAGTTCTTTAAAGACACTGGACTTCTATCTTATTGCCTTTGAGTTATTCTTCCGAGAAGTCCATGTCACTCAACAGTTTTTTCTCAAAAAAGTGTAGTATGTTGTTTTTCTCTAGTTGCTTTCAAGATTTACTCTTTTTCTTTGTCTTTAGTTCATTAATTATGATGTATTCATAGTTTTGTTCATGTTAAACACGTGGGCTCACTGAATCTCTTAAAACTGTTCATTTCTGTTTCTCTGAATTAGTTCTTGTCATTATTTCTTCACATATTTTTTTGTATCATTTGTTACTTCTCTCTTTTTGGAACTCTACACATATTTTAGATTCTATTTTCACATATTCCCTGATTATTTTTTCCTATTATTTTTTTCTCTGTTCTTAAAATTGAATAAATTCTATTTATTATCTCGAAGGCCACTGACTCTTTTCACTGCTGTTGAGCTCATTCCATAAAGTTTTTATTTAAGATAATGTATCTTCATAGTTCAAAAGTTTCCACTTGATTGATTAAAAATATTTTATTTCACATCTTTTCATTCATTGTAATCCTACTTCTTTTAATTCATTGAACATAGTAACACCATCTGCTAATGTCCTTGAACTATGATATCTGAGAGTCATCTCAGCATTGACCTCTGATGCTTCTATCTTGTAAATGGGTCACATTTCCACATTTCCCTGTATTTGTTATACTCACACAATTTTAAATATTATTTTTGACATTGTGAATGTTATTTTTTGGAAGCTGTGGATTTTATTATATTCCTTCAGAAAATCTTAATATTTTTGTTTGTTTCAACAAGTAGTAATGTAGTTAGACTTAAGGTGCAAAGCCTTTCTCATCTACAGCAGGGGGAAGACCCATTTTCAGTTAAATTTTTGCACCTTGTCTAAAGTGTTTATTGTTAATGGGTTTGCCTGCTACTTGGTCAGAGTTAATACACTTGAACTGGGGTTACTCTGTTGTGGAACTCTTTGTTCAAGGTTGCTCCCTCACTTCCTGGTAACTATGGCCCTTCAGTCTTTCTTTTATAGTTTTTCAAGACAGAAAGATTGCAGGTTTTCTCATGGAGCTTCAGTTTCCCTGGGCTGGGCAGAGATTTGGCCTATCCTCAAATTAAACCTGCAAGAACAAGTACCACCCTCTTCTAATCTCATTGTCCATATTTTGCCTCCCCTTCAAATCCTGCCTGTACATTTCACTCTACAAAACCTTCAAGTCATTATTTTTGTATTTTGTGCACATATTGTAGTGGTTGATTGCTGGTGAGTTGGTGTTAGCAGCATGCTCCTTATATTGGAAGCTAAATTTTAATTTTTACTTTTGTATTTATTTGAATAATATATGCCTGCTCTTATATAATATAAGCTATATCAAAGAAAATATGTCTATTTTTGTTTGCAATACTGTTGCCAGAGTCTAAAAAAGGCAGTCATATATAAGACGAACATTCTAAATATTCCTATAATCAGAAATTAATGATATAATAACCTTTTGCTTGTATAGTATAGTAGAAAAGCAATAAAGTTTGATTCAAAACAGGAAGACTTTAGTGCTAGAGCCATTAAAAAACTTAGAGAATGTGAAAATATTAATTTATTTTCTGTTTTCTCATGCTTAAATAAGCATCTTTGATGATACCTTTTATAAGTCATTCCTTATTCTTATGTATATACATTTTGTGGCGGATTCTCAGGCTAACTTATCACTTTCTCTAACATTTTGATTTTGCTTCTATGATAGCAATTATCACACTATATTAAAATATTTTATTTACCTGTTTTTTCTCTCTCTCTCTCTGTTTTTTTTTTTTTTTTTAGCACAATGAGGGCAGGAACAGTGTCTTGCTTTCACCTTTATTATGCAAGCACCAGGCACAGAGTTTGCCTCAGGCACGTTTCACAAAGGATACATGATTGAATGTCCAAGCAAATTTTTGGTGATTTTTCTTTTGAGTACGACATCAGGTAGTGCTGATAAAACTACTCAAGATGATAAATATGGCATTTTGGGCAGTTATATTTCCTGTGACCATATAGATTAGACACAAATACTACTCCAGAGGCTTGCAGCTTTGCATAGTTACTATATCATGACTGTCAACCTCCCAAAAGACACACTGACCTTCCTTAATCAGTGCATCATTTGGAATATGTGGCAATAGAGCTTCTTGACAACTTTTAAGATTAAAAACTGTAGTCTACATGTAAAGATTCCCTTGTGCAGTCAGGCCTTATTTTCCACCTTCTTCGTGCTTGTCATTAATAGTTCTTTGCTGACTCTGCACATCTTCTTTAACATGCAAGAATGCAGTCATTAGCAGTTTCTAGATTACTGTCCTGAGGATTATCATGATATTCATAGCCTGTTGTGTTAAAAACTTTTCCAGAGGACCAGAAGCACATTATGACACCAGTTTCCATTTTTAGCATATGCCCCAGGTTAAATTTAATATAATTGATGGCTACTTTAAAACAAACATTTCTTCCATTTAAGGATATGCTTATTTTAATTAAAAATAATGGTTTTTCTAATGAGAATAGTAAATAAAATGGCACCCAGGAGAAAAAGACAAAAGAAAATTGGGATAAGTGTCAAATAGACAATTATTTCTTCATGTATTTAATTAGATCATCAGGTTAACTTTACTTGGTGAAGGTGCTGATATAATAGGGTAACAATTTTCTCTAATTCAAGTTTTTTTCCTGCAAAAGTTCAAAATCTGAGCACATATGGTCTCACTTAAAGTAAGAGCTAAGCCATGGGTACACACAGTTGTACAGAGTGATATAATGGACATTGAAGACTCAGAAGGGATGAAGAAGGGAGGGGAGTGAAAGATTAAAAAAATTACCTATTGGGTACAACGTACACTGTCTGGGTGATAGGTACACTATAAGTCTAGACTTCACCATTATACAATTTACCCATGTAACCAAAAGCTATTTGTACCTAAAGCTACAGAAATAAAAAAATCCTTAAAACATTCTGAGCATGTTAACAGATTACTCATTTGTTTTTCTTCTCCTTCCTACTCAATTATTTAGTTTTAGAGACTTGAAATGCCATATCTAGTTTCATGTTATTAACATATATCAGCCATTTTGACAACTGGTTCCACAGTATATAAATACACTCCAGCCATTTTAACATTTGTTTATACTCTTCAATGATAGATGTCATAATGTATGGTTACAAATGAGAAAATAGTCAGATTACATGAGAACTGAGTTCTAGGGAAATTATCTCTGGAGTTTTTGGTTTTTGTCTCCTGTCAGATAATAAGATTATACTTACGGACTTATGTAATAAATCTCAAATATAAGTGGAAATGTTGTCATAGTCCTGTTTTAAAATATTGAAAATATTAGAATTCTGACAATGAATATTGAAAGTTAAACAGACAAAGCAGGTACAGTAGCCTACCTGGTCTCCTTGCTTCTATGCATCATTTTCTATCAGCTATTCTCCATCTATCAGAGTTTTTAAAAATGTAAATCAAGTCATACTACATCCTTGTTCAAAATCCTCCAGCAGTTTCTCATGGGCAATCACATTTAGAATAAAATCTAAAGCATATTTCAAGGCCAAGCCGCCCCACACGACATAGACTCTCACTATTTCTCCAAGCTGGTGATTTCCTCTCCACTGCAGCTCCTTGTCTGCTTCAGCTACTCTTTCTCAGGGATCTGTTAATTGCTACCCCCATTGTCTCGGACACTTTTCATCCAGGTATTCATTTGGCTCTCCTCCTGTATTTCATTCATGTACCAGAAAAGTGTCTTTTGCAGTTCATCCAAAGTACCCCCCAACCATCATATCTCAGTCTCTTTATCCTGTTTTCTTTTTCTGTTTAACATTTATTACAATTTTAGTGTACTTACATATTTGCTTATCTATTTAATAGAATATATACTTAATAAGGATGAAGACTTCACTGCTTTACTGTACCTTATCTCTTTCTCATTTTTAGCTGCTTTGTTTACTAAAGCCCATTTTCCACTAGATTTCTAAAAAGAGGATCTTAAGAGATAATTATTTGAAGCTTTGCATTTATGAAAATGTCTTCAATCTATCATCCACCCACACATAATAATGAAGGCGCTGTTTTATAAAATCCAGTGTGCTGTTAAGAAATGATGCTGGTTTTTTCCTCCTTTTTATTAATGTGACTTTTTTCCTTCTTCATTTCTGGACACTAAGCTCTTATTTTTTCCTGTTGTGCTGAAATTTGCTGGGAAATGTGCCTGTGGGCCTCTACCCTTTCATTATACAAGAAATTTGATGGGTTCTTTCATACTAGAGACTGTAATTCTTGGGTTTGGGAGACTTTTTTTCTATCACTTTTTTGTTGACTTTCTCATCCCTCTTTCTCGCTTTGTTTTTGGAAATCCTGTTAGAAAGATGTTGGAGATTTTTGGTTTATACTTAAATTGCTAATTGTAGCAGTATTTTTTAATTCTTCACTTCTTTTTTTTTTATTGTTGAAGAGATGTTCTTAAATTTTTCTGTTCACCATTCTGGTAAAGGAAGGAATAGAAATAAAGAAGTAATTACCTTTGTAATTTCAAGGGCTTTTTTGTCCTTTGATTTTTTAAAAAATTTAATAGCATACCATGTTTTATGCTTATATTCAGCATTGCTCTTATCCTCAAAATAAATTAGCTTTATTTAGTCTTTGTTTCCTAGGCATTCCTTTCTGCTATTTGTTTATTTAATCTCCTTTTTTCACTAGTGGAGGTTTTCCTTAGGTTGCTGTAGACTCATAGCCGCCCTTTCCTGCTTTAGAGTAAGTTGATAGAACTGGTCGCCTGGTAGTGATTTAATGTCAGTCTTGCATTTTCAGTGGAACACTTACAATGAATATCAGAAATCCGTTTCCTAGGTTTATTCATCATGTCAAAATAATTTGCTTAATTTTAATGGAGGTATACATTTGCAGTTTGGAGTAGGTTATATATACTTGTCTCCCGACTTTCTGGGAACCAGGGAAGGAAAGATTGCTGAGTCCAACATATTTATAATGCAGTGTTTCATCTAATCCTTACTTCTCCTGTTTTCTAAACTATTTGGTATCTTCAAGTCCAGACTGTTTTCCAACAGAGGATAAGCATATGCGGATGTGAGACATAGAGTTCCAAGTGCTTTTTAAACAGATTTTCAACCAATTTCCTTCTTTTAAGCTCTCTGCATTTACCTTGTATCTCAATATCTCCAAATGATGAGATTTTCTGTGGTTGTATAGGATGGATAATTTCACTTATCATCAATATGTCACTCTACACAAACCTAGATGGTGACTTCATTAACAAGACTTAATCACTTGTTACTCATATTCAGGTTGGTTTCCCAAAAGCAGATTCTAAAATGAGGATTTTTTGGAAAGTGGTTTATTAGGAAGAATTCCCCGGGAAAAACAATAGGCAGTGGAGGCAGTGGGATGGGAAGGCAAAGAGTTGAAACAAGGATGTTGTGCCAACCCAAATTCCCAGATAATTATTTAGGTTAAGTCCACGTGGAAGTTCTGGAGACCCAGTGTTGGTCCAATTATGAGAATAGGAAGCTTGTATATTCATACTATCATATCTGCCAGTCACTGCAAAAGGGCCACCTGCTGCTCTTTGGCATATGCTGATACATAGAGTAGGTTCTAGCAGCTAAGAAACAGTTCTCTGACAGCGATGCTCTTGGCTACAGAGCATGAAGGAGCAAACAGAGTCTGTGTGCATAAACTTGGTAAGGGGGTCTGAGGGAACAGAGTAAAGTACCAATTGCAACTAGTATAATACTTCTTTGTCGACATTTTTATTTCTAAATATTTGTTAAAATTATCTCCTTTTCTTTCACTGACTTTGAGTCTTTACATTTGTTTTGCTTTGCTGTTCTCTCTGAGGTTAATCTGACACAATTAACTAGGATTTGCTAGGAGAAGCCCTGAAATTCTTTTATTAGTATTCTCTACTTTTTCAGGAAATAAAATATGATGCAAGGGAAAATAATATGGATTATTTTAAGAATAAGGAGTTAAAAATTATTGACTGCTATATATAGTATCAATAATCTAAATTAAAATATACAACTGTTGTAATTTTTCTTAGATCAGTTAAGTTGGTCAAAAGTAATGTGGGGAGAAAGCCAAAAGAAGGCAAAATAATGTAAATTGACAGAATTGGAAATATATTAATGCTTTTATTATATTAATGTTTTTCCAAAGCAAAACAGTAGAAGAAAATGAAATTATATTTGGTTGACCTGAATCTGCTGTGGTCTTCTAGCATTTTAGGGACGCTGCTGACCCCTATAATAAAAACCAGACAAAACAAAGCAAACAAACAAAAATCTGAAAAAGAAAATTTAAAGCCACAAGGTAGACATCATTTTCTTTTCCTTTTATTTATTCTTTATTTTTGAGACGTGGTCTTTCTTTCTCACCCAGCCTGAAGTACAGTGGCAAGATCACAACCCACTGCATCCTTGACCTCCCCAGGGGAACAGGTGATCCTCCCACATCAGCCTCCTTAGTAGCTGTACCACCATGCTTGGCTAATTAACTCTTAAACATCTTAGAAATACTACCATAATATATTTCCAAAACACATGTATCTATGGACATTTTAAAATTGTTTAGTACACAAAATTAAGGTATGTATCTTATGTGAATTTAGTTTTTTTTTCCTGAAGACATATTACCAGGAATCTTCCTAATTAACCAGATTTTCTCTGAGAACCTGAAATAACCTAGTGGAGAGGATGTCTGAGCAATGCCTTAATGATGATATTTTGTTTCCTTGAAAATAAAAATGCTATCATTTTTAGAGTAATTACTATGAGATAGCTACTTTCCTAAGTAGTATGCTTATGTTCATTTTACAGATAAGAAAACTGAAGGACAGAGCAGTTAAGCAGTTTGTCCAAGATCACACATATAGAAGAATATATGTGTGATCAGAGGAATCAAACTGTCTGGCTCCTGTGTCCGTGCTCTTATCTGTTTTGAATTACTACTTCTTAATGAAAAGCTACTGTGGCACTAAAAGGTATGAAAAATATTAATTATGAGAAATATTTTATTATGACTTCAGCTATCAATAGACTTTCGTCTCTATAGCAGCATAATTTTTTTTTGAGATTGAAAAATAAACATGAGGATAAGCAAGGATATGAAGACAAGTAGCTAGGAGCCTCCTGGAGGCCATAGCCAGAGAGGTAAGCTGCCAGTGTGGTCTTTTGGAGTTGAAATTTGGAATGAACGTATAGAAAGGACTGGGGAAATATAGGATAACAGATGGATAGTTTTAAAACCTTTGACATGTTTTGGGAAGAGGTGACTCTAATTATGGGAAGAAAAAAACGAATGCAGGTTAATTTGAATTAACAATAAGATATGCATAATGATACTTTTCAAAAATGTTTGACTCTAGTATAGCTCTTTACAAATAAGCTGATACGTAGTTTTATGAGGTTCTGGCTTCTCCAGTGCTGCCTATAGCCTTTTTGTCAGGCAGAGTCATGTTCTGACATGGAATTCAGCCAGGTTTTTGTGATTGTTTCTTATAAGAATATGATTAAAGAAGCAAGAAGTTTCACTTTGCAGGAATCTCCTTAGACTGAGATGTTTGGTAGCTCAACACCATTGCCCAGCAAAGTAGCTAAGCAAGGCTATCCTTGGCAGATATCAGAGGCCTGCTTATTAGAAATAAAAGAGGAATGAACAACATTCAAGTGAGTTATTTGATGAATCACTTATGGGAATAATCTTTGTAAAGCTAAGCTTTAGAAAATTCTTTATGCTGAGAATAATACAAGTATCCAAAAATGCTTTTCTGTATGTTATTTTCCCTGGAAATCAAAGCACGTATGGAGTATTCTTTATACTAACCTTCATTTTTTTCTGTTATTTGCTATACCGTATTTATTGTAAATTAACACAATGATTGCCTAACATTATCATCCAAAAGTGGTAATGCTTAACCTTATTGTAGTGTTCTTTTTATAGCCCTTAAGGCATATTCAAGCATTCAGTGTGAAAGATGAACAGGGGGTCAACATAGTAAAGGACTAGAAAGAACACACAGGTATTGTCATCTCAGCTTACAAAGAAAAAAAGCATGTTGCAAAGCATAAATAATCATTCATCCCTTGATGCAAAGAATCTAAATGAGTATGTTTCCTTCTTTTCTAAAATGAAACACTAGTTTATGAGCTACCTAATCCTTTAATCCAGATTGAAAGCCTTTAATCCTGCCAAGGACAGCCCAAAATGGGAGTTAAGAAAGGCATTTGAAATGAATTCATAATTGTACCAATGAAAGTATACACCTTGTTTGGGCCAGTTCTGTCCTCAGTTGCTTTAGAGACCTTTTTCTGTTCCAGATAAACAGATAAACAAACAAGAAATAAGCATCTTCAGAATTAACAGATAGCAATTTAAACAGCTAGGAAGGCGTATTTCTTTTGTTTGCTAAAATACCAAATTTATAACCCAAAGTATTATAAATTTATTGTTTTTATTCATTGGTGTATTTAGGATTTTAACAGTGGATTTTGTAGGAAGAACATATTACAACTACTGAATGATAATTAAGAATAAGAAATAGGACTGACAATTTCGAACGGTTCCAAGAAGCTACTGACTAGAAAATATCTTACTGGATAATAGACTTACCTCTAAACATAATATCTGATTGGAAAAGTGTTTCATAAGTTTTGTGAATTTCATCATTTATAATTTTTTTTATTGCTTTTGGTTTTATCTTTGACAAATAGGGATCAAGAAATACACAGTTTTCTGCTTGGTCGGGAAACTCTACGTTTTTGTATGCTAGCAGAGGAAAATGCATTATTAAATGTTGGTTATGCAGAGGAACTCCATAAATATCTGTTAAGTGATTAACTATTTCGTCCTGAGCACAATAAATCTCAGGGCTGGTTGAGTCCATCCTATGATTCTTAGTAACATTGCTTTTTACAGTTGTTTTGCATTTTTGCAGCCATCCTAGAAAGAGCATTCACCTTTATGACGACTAAATATATTATGGTATTCAGGATCAGATAACAAAACAAGATAAGAATCATTAAATCAAAATATAGCATGAAATTTAGTTAATAGTAATGCATTAATATTTGTTAATTGTGACATGTGACATGCTAATATGTGACATTAATATAGAGAATTCTGGATATGATAATATAAAGACATTTTCTGTACTATCTTCACAATTTTTTCTAAATGTAATTTATCCTAAAATTAAAAGTATATATTTTAAATAAAAGAAGGTGAATTTTTTTAGATATACCAAAACTTGAAAAAAAAATCAAAAGATGATAAAGGACATAAGATGATTAA
>NW_016107479.1:2800471-2828757 GCF_001604975.1 Cebus imitator | reverse complement strand
AAAAAAAAAAAAAAAAAAAAACAAAGAAAAAGAAATAAGTAATAGGAAATATTAAATTGTTTTCTGGAGAATAAAACTGTTGCCAGATAGAAACTGGGACACAAGCAATAGAATAAAGAGCAAAAGAAGGGCAAATATGAGGCATATATAATATTTATTCTTTTAATTTCTTTGAAATATAATGTGTTAAGCAAAAATAATAAAAATGTTTGTGAACTTATATCTTAGAAGCAAAATGCATGATAGTAACAGCAAAAAAAACTCAGAGGCAAAACAGAAGGATATGCATAGATGGTTCTTATACTATATATGAAGTGGTGTAATATCATTTGAAGAGTGACTGTGGTTGGCTAAGCATGTATAATATAAATCCTAACTAACCATGAAATTAAGTGGAAGCAAAAAAAGAGTGAATAAGCAAGTTCGTAAAATGAAATGATAGAAAATATTAATTATATAGAAAACAGAAAACTAGGGAAAAACAGGGACAGAGGGGCATTTGGATAATATAAAACAGTAATGTGGTAGATTTAAATCCAACCATGTCAATAACCACATTAAATTCAAATAATACATATTCCAGTTGAAATGTAGAGATTATCAGATTAGAAAAATCTATACCTGATCATGTGTTGAACATAAAAAGCCTAATTAAATTTAAAGATATAAAGAGAAAAGGTGGAAAAATATTTGCCATGCCAAAAGTAATCAAAACTAAAGGAGTTATATTAATATCAAATGAACTAGATTGCAGAACAAAGTAATCTAACACAGTTAAAGACTGTCATTTCATAAGTTTATCAAAAGGACATAAAAACCCTATTTATAAACTCAGTAACAAGACTTATAGATTATGAAGCAAAAACTCAGAGGACTGTGAAAATAAATAGACAAATTCACAATTATAGTTGGAGAAATCAACACTCTTCTCTCAATAACTGTTAGAAAATTTTCACACAAAATTAGTAGCAATATAGAAGGCTTAAACAGTCTATCAGCTAATTTAATCTGGTTGGTTAAATATGCCACTCAACAATGTAGAATGACCATTCATTCTCTTCAAGGCCACATGAAACTGTTACCAGGATAGACCACATTCTGAGCAGCAAAATTATGCTCAGATTTAAAAGGATTCAAACTATTTAAAGTATCCTTTCTGCAAGATCATCAAACTTAAAATGAATACCAAAAGATATTTTTAAAATGTCCAAATATAAGAAAAGTAGCAGATCTAACTAACCCATGATCAAAGACAAAAAGGAAATTAGAAAGTGTTTTGAGCAGAATGAACATAAATGTGGATATCACATTTATGGGATATATGGGGCTTAGAGGGATATTTATGGTACTAAATGTCTGTATTAGAAAAGTAGAAAGGTCTCAAACTAATGACCTAATATTCCATTTAACAAAGCAAATAAAAGGAACTATAACCCAAAATATGTAAACTAAAATAATGATGCAAGCACAAGTAATAATATAGAAAACAACGTATAAAATCAAATATGCTGAGCATAATGGCTCACGTCCATAATACCAGCATTTGGGAGGCTGAGGTGAGAGGATTGCTTGAGGCCAGGAGTTTGAGACCATGAGACCAGCCTAGGCAACATTGTGAGACCCTGTCCTCACCGTGTGTGTGTGTGTGTGTGTGTGTGTGTGTGTGTGTGTGTGTGTGTAGTGTCATCATAGTGTGTGCCTCTAGTCCCACCTACTCAGGAGGTTGAAGCCAGAGGATTACTTGTGCCCAGGAGATGGAGAAGGCAGCAAACTGATTGTGCAACTGCACTCAAGCCTTTGTGACAGAGCAAGACCCTGTCTGTAAAAAAAATTAAATAAATTATAAAATAAATCAAACAACAACCAGTTATTTGTAAAAAAAAAGAAAAGTTGATATTGAATCTACTTCTAGCCAAATTAATTATGCCAAAAAGGAAGATGACAAAACTACCAGTATCAAAATTGAGAGAGAGAATATCCCTATAAATCAGATAAAATAAGGGAGATGTCTAAATAAACTGTGGCAGTTTTAAAATATTTCTATAATTTTTTTATGAATCCCCTTTTGAAAAGTAGAGCTTTATTGTGCTCTTCTCAGTGAGGGCTTGACTTAGTGACTTGTTTCTAATGAGTAATACAATGTAGAAATTATTAGGTACAAGCATAGAAGCTAGATAATGAAAGATGTTGTGGCTCCCTTCTCTCTCATGAATCACTTGTTCTGGGAGTTTTCATGTTGTGAGCATACTTAAGCTCTTAAGCAGCTTATGAACAGAACCATGTGGTAAGGAAACAAGGCCTCCTGCCAACAGTCATCAAGGAACCCAGGTCTTCTTCCAACAGCCATGTGAGTGATCTGTCCTTGAACTGGATATTCTGATACTCAATTCTTTTGAGGACTGCAACCACATGAGAGACCTTGAGCCAAAAACATCCAAATGATCTGCTCCTGAATCTCCAAACCAGGAGAGTTTAAGATAATAAATTCTGGTCATTTTAAGCATTACGTACTGTGGCAATGTGTTAAATAGCAATAAATAAGTATAAAAATTTTAAGGCAGCCAGTTTGACAATTTAGATTAAATGGACAAATCCTATGAAAGATGCAAAAGAATGGCATTCACTGAAGAGTAACCTGAAAAAGTAGCCTGAAGAGCTTTATGTCTATTTCAAAAATTAAATTTGTAATTCAAAATTTTTCCAAAATAAAATTCCAGCCACAGAAGTTTTTCCTGGTCATTTTTCTCAAAAATTAAGGAAGAAATAATAGCAGTTCTATGAAAACTCGTACAGAAAATTGAGGAAAAGGAAACTTCCTCATTTAGTCAATGAAGCCATCATTTTTTTACACCAAAACCAGAAGAAAACACTAGAAGGAAAAAATTATTTATCTGTCTAATTTCCACTTACTCTTACAGAGATGCAAATTTTCGTATTCAATTTTAGTATATTTAATATAGTATATTTAGTGCATATCAAATAGGCTAAACAATATATAAAAAAGAATATGTATGTGTGTGTACAAATATGTAAGAATACTTTATGGAAAAGTGAGTTTATTTTGTGAATGCAGGATTAGTTATACATTTGAAAATAAATTAATTCACCTTTTCTAAAGAATAAAGAAGGAAACCTATATGAGCACCCCAATGAATACAAAAAAGTATTCACCAAATTCAACATTGATTCATAATAAAAACTCTAAACAAACTGGGAATAGAAAGTAACTTTTCTCTATGATAGGGCATATACCATAAACCTACAACTAATGTCATACTGAATGGTGGAAGACTGAATGCTCTTCTTGTAAGAAAGATTAAGAAAATGGCGGCTGGGTGTGGTGGCTCACATCTGTAATCCTAGCACTTTGGGAGGCCAGGTGGGTGGATCATGAGGTCAGGAGTTCAAGACCAGCCTAGCAAACATGATGAAACCCTCTCTTCTAGAAATACAAAAATTAGTTGGGCAAGTGCCTGTAATCCCAGCTACTCAGGAGGCTGAGGCAGGAGAATTGCTTGAACACAGGAGGTGGAGGTTGAGTGAGCTGAGATTGCACTGCTACACTCCAGCCTGGGCAACAGAGTGAAACTCTGCCTCAGGGAAAAAAAAAAAAAAGAAAATGGCAAGGATGCCCAATCTCAATACTGTTATTCAGTGTTCTCCTGAAGGTCCAATCCAGAACAATAGAGCAAGGAATAGAAAACAATTGGATACAGATTGAGAAAGAAGAAATAAAACTGTCTCTGTTTGCATTAAGACAATTGTCTGTGAAAGGTAACTCAAAGAGTATACAAAAAATACTATTATAAGTAATAACTGAGTTTAGCAAGATTAAAGGATAACAACTCAAAATATAAGAATCAATTGTATGCTTGTATACTAGCAATGAAAAATCAGAAACTAAATTTTAAATTAACATTTACATAGGGTCAAAAATATGAGATATAAAGTATGTGCAAGGTCTGCAGACACAAAACTGCAAAATTATGTTAAATAAAATTAAGAACAAAATAAATGAAGAGATGTATCATGTTTATGGTTAAGAAGAGTCACTATTGTTAAGACATCACTTTTTCCCAAAGTGATAAATTCAACAAAAATCCATGAAGTCCCAACAGGACTTTTTGTAGTAAATATTAAACTCCAACCAAGTTGATATTAAAATTCACATGGAAAGATAAATAATTAGAAGCCAAAATGATTTGTCTATAGAAAAATAAAGTTTGAGGACTCTGAATACTGAATTTTAAAATTTACTAAAAAGCTGCAGCAATCAAGTGTGGTATTGATAAAAAGTAGAAAATAGGTAAATGGAACAGAATGAACAGTCCAGAAATGGAGCCATTTATGGTCAATTGATTTTTAACAAATGTGGAAAAACAATTAAATGAAGAAAAGGCAATGTTTTAAATAGTACTGATACCATTGAATATATGCATACAAAGCACATAAAACAAACAAAAGCCTTGATATAGTCCTCATACAACTACACATGTATAATTCAAAATAAATTGTAGACATGTAAATTCAAAAGATAGAGTTATAAAAGTATTCAAAGTGAACAGGTACAAATCTTTTTGACTTGGAATAAGATAACAGTTTCTTAAATGCAACACTAAGGGGACACACAATTAAAAACAATAATAAATTGTAATATCAAGATTAAGAACTTCTGGAAAGGTCACTTTTAAGTGACTGAAAAGAAAACAGTGAGTGAAAATAAAAGTTACAGTTGGGGAGACTATTTTCAAATCACCTCTATAACAAAGGACTTGTATAGAGAACTCTCAAAATCCAACATTCCATATATAACAAGGATTCCCTTTGGTAAAACTTTGCCACATTTTCATTCCTTTTCTGTTCTCACCCATAACCTTCTTCAGGTCTTTTAGGCTTTTTCCAAGAGTCTCTTCAAGGCATTTTCGCTTTAAATTATTGCTTAGTCTCAATGTCAGTGTCCCTTGTGTTAGATATTTTTTATGTCTGCTCTCCACTTTCAGGTACCAAAATCTGTATTATTTGTCTATTGTTACATAAAAATCTAACTCAAAACTTAGTGGCTTAAAACAATAATCATGCTTCACTTACATGACTAACAAGTTGGTGATGCTGAAAGGCCACTCAGCTTGTTTTTGATCCTCTCCATGTGGACGTCTATACCTGCTGCTTGGGCTTCCTCACACCATGGAGACTTCTGCTAAAAGTTAAGTCCTAGCAGAGCAAAGAGAAAGTACATGACCTTTTGATCACCTTGTTTGTAGGAGAGCATTCACAATGGGAAATATTAAATCTTTAGAAAATATACTCTGTCCCATCCTGTATACCTCACAGTAACTATAGTATCTACATGAATTTGGAGCCATTCTGAGCTCTTTTCTTATTTTTAAATGTAGATAATAACAATATAATATCAATTCTAGATCTGTTGCAAAGTTTGAGTTAGGTAACATACGGGAAGCATGTAACTCAGTTACATGGTGTTAACGTGGTGTTAAATATCTAATACTTGGTGGTTGTTATCACCATCACCATTGATGCTGTTACCACTAAATTTTTTCCTTCTTGGTATTCCTCACTGGTTGGTCCTAGTATGCTTAAATTTAAAATGCACATTTCCAGAAATGTTCTGCTGTCTATTATATCTTTTAAATTGTGTAACGCTGGGAAACGTCATTCAATTTTCTGTTTTCAGTTATCACTTAAAAGCAATCAACTTCCAAATACATACCTTAGGTCAAATTCCCCCTCTTAAAATTTAGAACCGTGTTTTTACAGGCATGTGTTGCTTAAGGATGAGAATACAGTCTGATAAATACATTGTTAGGTTATTTGATTCTTGTGCAAATGTCATGGAATACACTTTCATAAACTTAGATGGTATACCCTATTATACACCGAGGCTATTTGGTGTAGCTCTTGCTTCTAGGCTACAAACCTGTACAGTATGTTATTGCACCGGATACTTTTAGGCAATTATAACTCAACGGTAAGTATTTGTGCATCTAACCATAGAAATAGTACAGTAAAAATGTGGTATAAAAGATAAAAAATGGTACACTTGTATAGGATGCTTACCATGAATGAAGCTTGAAGAACTGAAAGTTGCTCTGAATGAGTTACTAAATGGGTGGAGGTAAATGTGAAGGCCCAGGACACAGTACACTTCTGTAGGCTTTATAAACTCTGTATACTTAGTCTGCAAAAGATTTATTTTAAAATATGTTTTTCTTAAATAATAAATTTGCCTTAGCTTATTGTAATTTTTGCTTTATAAACTTCATTTAAAAAATTTTTTTACTTCTTTGTAATAATACTTAGTTTTAATACCAACACATTTTATAGTTGTACAAAAGTATTTTGTTTTTTTATATCCTTATTCTGCAAGCTTTTTCTATTCATAAATTTTAAATTTTATTATTTTTTTTAACATTTTTTTTTTGAGGCAGAGTCTCACTCTTGTTGCCCAGGCTGGAGTGCAGTGGCACTATCTGAGCTCACCGCAGCCTCTTCTTCCTGGATTCAAGCGATTCTCCTGCCTCAACCTCCCGCGTAGCTGAGATAAGAGGCGTGCACTACCATGCCTAGCTGATTTTGTAATTTTAGTAGAGATGGGGTTTCTCTGTGTTGGTCTAATTCCTGACCTCAGGTGATCCATCTGCCTTGGCCTCCCAAAGTGCTGGGATTACAAGTGTGAGCCACTGTACCTGGCCTTTTTTTTTTTTTTTTCTTTTTAAATATTTTTGTTGAAAATTGTGACACTAATGCATTAGGGTTAGGATCATCAACATCACTGTCTTCTATCTCCATATCTTGTCCTACTGGAAGATTTTCAGATGCAAAACCATGCTGTCACTACCTATGATAACGCTTTTTTCCGGAATATTTCCTGAAGGACCTAATTGAGGTTGTTTTGCAGTTAACTTTTTTGTTAATAAGCATATGGGATACACACTAAAAAAAAACAATAAAAAGTATAGTATAGTAAAGACATAAGCCAGAAACATAATCATTTATCAACATTATCAAGTATTGTCTACTGTGTATAACTGTATACACTATATTTATATATGACTGCAAGCACAGTACTTTTTTTATACCAGCATCACCACAAACAAATGAGTATATGACTGCTATAACTGTGACATCAGTAGGCAATAGGAATTTTTCAGCAACATTAAGAATCTTCCAGGGCCACTATCTTATATGGGGTCCATCATTGACCAAAACATCATTATGCAACACATGACTGTACTGCATTTTAGGTCATTTTCATGTGTCTTTCCCAAAACATATCTCAAATTTTATACATTAATAAATGTACAAGTGCCCCTTGCTTCTAAGCATCTTCCTAGGCCTTATTTCCTTTGTTAATCAAAGGGTACTGGCACCCACCATCAGGTTGCCTCAGTCAGAAACCTGTTCATACTAAAAGACATTATCTTAATTACTTTATTTATTCTATCACCAAAATAACAGTTAACTAACTTTCCTTTCTAATGTCTATTCCATTGACCTCCTATTCTCTATTTTCACTTCCACTGCTTATCTTTTGACACTCATCATTGTTTCTTAGAGTAAAGCCAGATGCTTAACTAGTCTCTGCCTCCAGTTGGTCTCTGTTCTAGTCTTCCTACACATGGTGACCTAGAGATCTTGTCAAACACAATCTTCATCACAATATTTCCTTTTAATTTCAATGTCTCTGAAAGATTTCAGAATGATATTCAATTAGTTTAGCTTTATCTACACTGTGTCCCTATCTCTTATGCCTCATTGTATTTCACTCTATCCCTCAACCTATGCTCAAGTCATACACAATGACTTGAAGATTCTGCACTTGCATTATGCTATTTAGCACCAGCATTCTTGTTAGTATTATGTGGAATATACTCCTTTTCCAAACCCAAGGTACAATATGTGTTCAAAGAGCTCCAATTCAGTCCTAATGACCACATTTTTATCTGCTCATAGATACTTCCCTTGATCCCTAACTCTGAACCCCTGCCTAATATAAACCCAATTCAAATGCTTCTACCTTGTGATTCAGTAGTTCTCCAATAGAAGTTTATCACAACTTGGGTTATAATAAACCATCACTTTTAATTTGCTTTATTAACTCTAGATACCATTTGTTGCCAGTTGAGAATTAAAACTATGTTTCAGTGGTCCTTGTGATTTTAACGTCAAGGTCAATACTGGACCTTCAACATTTTTAAATAGATATGTGTTAGGTAAAATAATTAAATTGTTTACAAAAGGGTTTTTAGAGTAAAACAATATGATATATATAGGATTGTATTTTACTTTCAATTGAAAGGCCCATGCACACAGACATTTATCCTAATAACTTATCAGAAATGAAACAAATAAACGGAATTAAAGTGTAGTGATATATTTTATTGTTAGTGTATTTTTTCCAAGTTTATAATCCCAATGTGTCACTCACTGAGGAGTGTAACTGTATCTTTAAAGCTTTTCCAAGGACCAAGAAATGTCATTCACCCCAGTGTTTATAAACGTCTAATATTTTTCATCCATCTTACCTTCTTTAAATTAGAATTTTCATTGAAATTTCATATATATATATTTTTATACAAAAATTCACAAGTCTCCAGTTCATTAATTTCCTCTACATTTTAACTAATTAGAGAATTTATTTAAGAACTTTGCTGGAAAGATAATCATGAAGAAAAGTAGTGCATTGACAGTTTAAATGAGAGAAATGAAAACCTTTGTTTCACACCCACTGGAAAGAATTCCTTCAGGCAAGATGCCCTGAAGTAGGAGTATGGGGAATGAATAGAGGAGGCAACAGCATACCCTGCAGGGTCTGAAACATGGTTTAGGCTACAATTATTAAGATTGTTAATAACTATAGTTATTGATATGAACATACCCACTAGATCTAAGGAATCCTACTCCAAAGCAAAAGAGGCATGAATACACACAAACAGACTGATTAATTCCCCTAGCTGTGACAAACCAGCAATTCACACATTTTATACTCTTTCTTTTGAAATTAATAGTATAAATATTGTTGTTTCCCAAGTACTTTGCCCATAGTTAAATATATGAGAAACTTAGAATATTGGATACTTCCTTATTACTTTAGAAAGCATAAAGTTGTCAGTTTCAATAAAAAGAAGTCATAGTATTTTAACATTTACATCTTGTTGGCACCATGCTAATCCATTTTTATATAAGAAGTATTTTGTCTTTATTACTTTGAAAAGAGATTATGTTATAATATAGATTGCAGAAAACAAATGCAAAGTGTAATGGAACAAAATTTCAACAAGTTGTATTTTAAAGATCTGATTAGCTTTTATTAATGATTCATGAACAACGCAGCACTCCATTTATGAAACATAAAAGCATTCCATTGGAAGTGACTAAACAGTTTTTTAAAGGTAGCTTGAGTTGGATCAAGGAAATAACAGAGTGCAAAAAGCAGGTTTGTTAACATCAGATTACTTCAGGTTACTTTGTTTGCATGGGTTGAAGCAGAGAGGACTTCTTTATTATATTGATTCAGGTTGACTGGGCCCCATTTGATTGGTTGTTGTAAATCTTTTTGTTGTTGTTGTTTGTTTGCTTGCTTGTTTGCCAGAAAACTGGTCTGGTTGAAGGCTTGGCTATAATCTCTCTCCTGATATTTGTAATATCAGATCTTACAAGTCAACAGCTTATGTTTAGGTTTGGTGATGTGAAACATTAGCATTAGTGACTCCATTTTGGCTTGGTCTGTTGGGGTCCAGTGCAGGAACTCAGTCCAAACAAAAAGCCACGCATAAATTTTATTTAACAAAGGCAAAGCCTCATAGAGTACCAATTTATGAGGGAGGGCAATTACAGAGAGCAGATAGTAAAAGAGAATGAGGCAGGGAAGGAGAAAATCACTTTAAGGAACAATTACTGGTGTCAGGTGAGACTGCTTGCTCAGTTTTGCATAATGATCTTCTGAAAGTCCACAGACTTGACTTTTCTCAGGGTAGACTTTGGAGTTGCAGAAGGAACTCATACAGAATTGATCACAATAGCCAAGCACTGGGATATAGAAAGTTATTAGAGGTTCCAGAGACAGGAGACCAATGAGGCTGAGGTGATATGATGTGCCACATAAAAGGTGTCTGATACCAAGTATCTGAGTTTTATCCAGACTCTTGTTTCTGGAACTGCTTTACTAAATGTCAGTACTGTGCCTCTTCTTTCTAATTATTGTTTTCATTACTATTTACATACTCCATGACTGTTTGCAAGATTACATTGTAACATGGCTGATGTGATTATTGTGCACTCTCTCTGGACAATACAATAAGCATCGAGATTGCTGCTGATTATAGAAATAGCTTAAATAATTAGAAATTCTGTACCGCGATTCAGTCACTACATTCAGGGATTGAGTTTTCTCATTTATAAATCTTGGAAAATTGGGGAAATTGTCCATTGTTTTCATTTTTTACTCATTCCATCAGTGAGTGAACATGGATGAGGGGTATCCTGCTACTTTGGGTAACAGGGAATCTTCAGTTTATAAAAGATCTCTAAACTACAGGGCAAAGCATACTAATTTGTTCTTAGCATAAAAAAGAAGAATGCATCAGATTCATTTCATCCCTGGGAGGATTACATGGAAGTCTGAGAGTTGGAAGTTCATAGAAAAGAAGGCACTTATTCTTTTAATAGCCAAATGTCAAGATATTTTTCAAAACTGGTGATTAAATGAACTTTGCACACAATCTGATCCATTTATTATGTGCTCCGTATAAACCGAAAAGTAGGAGATCATTAAAAGCACAAGAAATCCCTTATGTGTAATACATGAGAAGGGTAGATATTTGGTTCCTGGGTCTTGTCTCTGGAGCTATGTAAGCATAATATTTCTTTGAAAATACCATCCCTGTTTTATCTCACCTGGTGGTATATCCTCTACTCTACCTTCACACACATTATCTCTAGCTGTCTCTCTGTTATAGTCTACAAATTATTTTGTCAGTCTTTCTCTTGAGCTCAGCTGAATTTTAAGATCAATGAACTTACTTGCCAGTTTGACAGGGCTATCAGTTGTTGTGGCAATTAATTAAGCCTTACAAATTATTTTAACCCACGACTAGGAGTCACTACACTGTGTAATTGCCACTCAGTCACACAGTCAAATTTCTCTAAAATTAATGCTGTATTCCACAAAAGAGACAATTTCAACCAGCCTGTCCAATTGCTAATTTTCTGAGCATTTCCTTAGGCATAACTTTGAAAAATATTAAATCTTCAGCATAGGATCTTACTTTTCTGAAAGCATTTGAAAATGTTCTTTTCTCTTTCAGAGCCTAATTTAGAGTCAAGCAAAAAAATATTTACTAGGAAGCATTTTCTGTCGTTGGGGTATTCGGCCCTAATTTGGGGGATATAAACAAACTGAAGAACAGGATATAAGAGAAAAACATACAAAATATGCACAGATACAAACATACGCACCCACATTTTTATTTATCCGGTTCATTGACTTTGTCTTATAAAAATTATAGCCAGGAAAGAGAAACTGGTAATGTGAACAACTTTGTGGCTGATGATCACACATAAATATCACTCACCATGACAAGCTGACTCGGAAACTAACAATCTATCCATCTGTAAAAATAAAAATATATTTAAATTTGCTTGGTGCTAGGAAGGATTCTTCACAAGGATGGCTTTAGCAGACACCTCGCCTTTGTGATTGTATGGCAAAATAGCAAAATTGGAGTTTCCTGAACCACTATTGTTGCCCGAATTTTTAGTTTAAGCTGCAAAATGCATGTAATGTATCAATACATGATCTGTCTTTGAAATAGCTATTTTGAAATGACATGCTTCCTTTTCTAAACACGTAACTGTATATGTTCATCCATTTTCAGCAAGTGAGCTACCTCCCCATTCTTGTATTCCTATGAAAGAGTGAGTTGTCATAAGAAAGGAAAAAAAATATTATAAGAAAAAATTATCTACCTTGTAGAAATGGAGACTAACATTCCAGAGGCTGGAGCTGGTGAAAGGAATCCACTTAATAATTATAAAATAGATTCCTGTCGCTGTACTAGCTGCTTTTCAGACACATCCTATACACTTGAAACAACCTTGAAATGAAGCTGCTAATATCTTTTTGTGTGTGTGATCATATGAGAAAGCTGAGGCTCAGAAAAGTTACACAATTGTATAACTTCTTACAACTGATAAGTGGAGTAATCCTTCCACCAGCTTTGCTCCTTCCAAACCATTTGTCACACATAATCTAGTTATATCACATCTAGTTATATCACCTAAAATCCTTTTATTTCCTCTTGTTTAAATCATGAAGTCCAAAGCAAGATTTTTCTTTACCTACATCACCAGCATTATCTGTTAACTTCATGCACTTTGCACTGAGTTATATCAATAGTTAATTACTTGCGGTTCCCAGAGGAAAAACCCTGATCCTTGTTTATGCCAAGCTTCAGCACATCCCTCCCTCTTGTCTGAGTGATCTGGTGCTTGTCCCCCCAGCCACGCCTTCCAATCCAGCATACTTATATTATTCCTGATTAATTTCTCATATTACAACAATTCAGATCAGGTTTTATTTCCTTTTTAAGGCTTTCCAGGGCCCTAGCATTGTTTCAGGTTTTTTTTTTTTTTTAATTGTTTGTATAGCCACCTGTGCTTACATTTTACCTTATGGTTGTACTATTGTCTATCAGCATATCTGCCCCACATGCTAGAGCTTGGTTGTTTGAAAGAGAACCAAGAGTTGTAGCTCTGTAGCTTTAGAACTACGAAGTTACCTAGTGCTTCATAGATATTCAGCAAAATTGGACGAAACAAATGGATAAATTGGGCCAAGTTATACTAGGTGTCAAAGTAAAGATGCTCATGAATACTGGGTTTAGAAGGAAGACAGTTCCCATCTCAGAGGAATAGCAATCAAATAAGAATATCCCTTTAAAAAAATAGGAGTAAAAAAAAGAATTTTAAATCTTGTTGATTTTAGAAGAAGCTTCAAAGAAGTGAAGATTTATCAGATTAAGTATCTATTATACAACATTCATGGGTTTTAGAATTATGGCAATATTGTTAAAATCTATTGTTTTGGTTTTTGTTCATTTTTTTTATACTTATGTCTTAGCAAACCAATCATGATGTCATAAATCATATAGCTAGAGCATTTCTGAGATTGTTGAGGTCTATCTTGTATGCTTGGTAAACTTACAAGGAAGTCAAACACTCTTACAGAGAAAAATTTGTTTTGAGAAGAATGGGCAACAGTTAGTGATTCTGAGAACAGTGCAACATGTGTTTCTTAAAGTGTTCTCCAACTATCCCCACAGAACACAGATCATTGGTCAAGGATATGGCAATCATAAGCTCATAAGCTTGGTTTAAAAGTCATTTTGTTTCTGCTACTCTGGCTGCTGCAGTCATGGTTGGGAAGCTTAAGTTCCACGTGCAGAAGCTGCTGAAGTAGGTGGACTTCCTGAACTAGGAGGTCACTGATCACAACCTGCATGAGGTATGCATACTGTGGCATTACCATTGAAGCAATGGGAGGATAACAGGTGCTATAACCAGCTGAATCATGCCGTACGCAAGACAGCATGGCATGTCTGTGAGACCTGCCTGAATGTGACCCATTCTGCGTCTGTGCTTCAGCTGCACTGCTGGATAGGCTATATGCTCTCTCAAGCTCATGTTCACTCAAGCTCTGTTACTTCATCATGGCTCATTCTTCTGCCACCACTGCCTGCCTACCATGCTACTCAAGCTGTGCATCATGAAGCACCTTCAGGCTTCTGTAGCCTCTGTGAAGCAAGGTCATGTGTACATGGGCCCTGATGTGGTTACTCACCCTACTTCCCTTGTCATGTGCAGAATGGAGGACTTTGTCACCTTGGTCAACTCATCCAAAATCAAGCTGAATGTGCTGGAATACAACCAGGAGCACAATAATTTTTATCTGAAAGCCTACTGAATCTCCCACTCTCTCCACTACTCTCTTTTACAAATGGGGAAACTGAAGCCTAATGTTGGAGATTCTATGAAGGTGCTCTCCCAAAGATATTTAGCCAATCACAGGTTCTTAACAACTTGGTTCCTCAATGATAGGCCCTGCACAAACACACAGGAGGTCTGTCCCTGTTTTCCTTGAAACTTTCTTAGAACTTGGACTATTATTATTAAATCACTGTGCTTTGGAAAACAGTGAGAAGCAGTTTGGTATTGCACTGGGGAATTGTTACCTTCTTGTGTTGTAAACTTTGTAGTGTAAAGCAAAACTCCATATCCCCATTCCCCATTTTCCTTTATCTTCTTGTAGCTGGACTGGTTCAATTTGTTTAACTCAAAAGTTTTGCTTCTGGTCATGTTAATCAGTGTACAGATGATGGAGAGTTTGGGCTCAAGTTTTCATAAAATGAGTAACTATCAGATCTGCCTGCAAGAGATCTTAAAAGGATGACTAAATATAGAAAGGAAAGACCTCTGCAAGATAATACAGAAACACACTTAAACAAAAAGGCCAGTGTCACTGTAAAGCAACCACACAAACAGGCCAACATAATAGCCAACTGACAGTACAATGACAGGATGGAATCCACTCATATCAATACTAACCTTGAATGTAATTGGGTAAATGTCATGCTGAAAAGTCCTGAAGTGGCAAACCGGATAAAAAACCAAGGCCAAATCGTATGCTGTCATCAAGAGACCCAGCTTACATGTTATAACATATATAGGCTCAAAATAAAGGGATGAAAGCAAATCTGCCAAGCAAATAGAAACCATAAAAAGGCATGGGTTGCAGTCCCAATTTCAGACAAAACAGACTTCAAACCAACAAAGATCTTAAAAGATAAAGATGGGCATTACATAATGGTAAATGTTTCAGTTCAGCAAGAACACCTAACTATCCTCAATATGTATGCACCTAACACAGGATCACCCATGTTCGTATATCAAGCACTTAGAGACCTTCAAAGAGACATAGACTCACACACAATAATGGTGGGATATTTCAACACACCACTGACAGTGTTAGACAGGCCATCAAGGCAGAAAATTAGGAATATACCTGGAATTGAACTCAACATGGGACCAAATTGATCTGATCTCTACAGAATTCTTCACCCCAAAAAGCCAGATTATACATTCTTCTCTTTGGTGCATGGCTCATACTCTAAAATTGACAAGATAGTTGAATATAAATCAATCTCTTGGACCACAGTGCAATAAAAATAAAAGCCACAACTAAGAAATTCACTCAAAACCATGCAATTACATAGAAATTAAACAATGTGCTTCTGAATGACTTTTGGGTAAATAATGAAATTAAAGCTGAAATCAAGAAGATATTTGAAAATAATGAGAACAAAGATACAACATACCCCCAGAATCTCTAGGACACAGCAAAGGCAGTGTTAAGAGAGAAATTCACAGCACTAAGTGCCTGCATCAAAAAATTAGAAAGATCTCAAATAAACCTAACATCACAACTGAAAGAGTTAGAGAAGCAAGAGCAAATCAAAGGTAGCAGAAGACAAGAAATGACTAAAATCAGAACTGAACTGAAGGAAATTGAGACAAGAAAACCTATTCAAATAATCAATGAATCCCGGAGCTGTTTTTTGAAAAAAATAAGATACATAGGCCACTGGCTAGACTAATAAAGAACAAAAGAGAAAAGCTCCAAATGAACACAATTAAAAATTGTGAAGGAAATGTTACCAGTGACCTCACAGAAGCACAAAGCACCATCGGAATCTACTATGAACACCATTTTGCATATAAACTAGAAAACCTAGAAGAGATGGAAAAATTCCTGGATACATATACCCTCCTAAGTCTGAGTCAGAAAGAAATTGATACACTGAATAGATCAATAACAAGCTATGAAATTAAATGATTAATAAATAGCCCACCAACCAACCAACCAAACAAACAAACAAACAAACAACAACAACAAAAAAAACGACCAAAAAAACCCCAGGATCGGATGGGTTCACAGATTAATTTTCTCAGATGTACAAAGAAGAGCTGGTACCATTCCAACAGAAACGGTTTCTAAAAGTTCATAAGGAGGGACTTTTCCCCAAATCCTTCTATGAGGCCAGCATCATTCTGATACCAAAAACTGACAGACACATAAACACACACACACACACACACACACACACACACACACACGCCCCCACTTCAGGCCAATATCCCTGATGAACCCTGATGCGAAAATCTTCAACAAAATACTTGCAAACCAAATCCAGCAGTACATCAAAAAGCTTACCCACTATAATCAAGTAGGCTTTAGCCCCGGGATGTAAGGTTGGTTTCATATAGACAAGTCAATAAGTGAGGTTCACCATATAAACAGAACTAAAGATAAAAACCACATGATTATCTCAATAGACACAGAAGGGTCTTTTGATAATATTCAACATCCTTTATGCTAAAAACTCTCAGTGAATTAGGTATTGAAGGAACATACCTCAAAATAATAAGAGCTATCTGTGAAAAATCCCAAGGCCAACATTATATTCAATGGGGTAAAGGCTGGAAGCATTCCTCTTGAAAAATGGCACAAGACTATGATGCCCTCTCTCACCACTCCTATTCAACATAATATTGGAAATTCTGGCCAGAATAGCAAGGCAAGGGAAAGAAATAAAGGGCATCTGGTTAGGAAGAAAGGAAGTAAACTATCTCTGTTTGCAGACAACATGATTCTATATCTAGAAAACCCCATAGTGTTGGCCCTAAAGCTTCTTCAGCTGAGAAACAACTTCAGCAAAGTTTCAGGATACAAAATTAGTTTACAAAAATCACTAGCATTCTTATACCCCAATAGCTAAGCCAAGAGACAAATAAGAAAGGCAATCTCATTCACAATTGCCATAAAAGAATAAAATACATAGAGATACAGGTAACCAAGGAGGTGAAATACTTCCACAGTGAGAATGATAAAACATTGCTGAAAGAAATCAGAGAAGACAAAAAAATAGAAAAACATCCCAAGCTCACGGATAGGAAGAATTGGTATTGCTAAAATGGCAATACTTCTTAAAGCAATGTACAGATTCAATACTATTCCTATAAAACTACCAATGACATTCTTCACAGAACTAGAAAAAAACTATTAAAATTTATATGGAGCTGACAAAAGAGCCAAAATAGCAAAGGCAATCCTGAGAAAAAAGAACAAAGCTGAAGAAATCACTTTACTTCACTTCAAACTATAGTATAGGGTGACAGTAATCAAAACAGCATGGTGCTAGTACAAAACAGGCACATAAACCAATGGAACAGAATAGAGATCCCAGAAATAAGCTATACACCTATGACCATATGATATTTGTTAAAGTTGACAAAAACAAGGAGTAGGGAAAAGACTTCCTATTCAGTAAGTGGTGCTGGGATAGCTGGCTAGCAATATAAAGAAACCTTGGACCCTTTCCTTATACCATATATAAAAATCAACTCAGGATTGATTAAAAACGTAAAACATCAAACTATAAAAACCCTGGCAGAAAACTTAAGCAATACCATCCTAGACATAGGAATGGGCAAAGATTTCTTGACAAAGCTGACAAAAGCAATCACAACAGAAACAAACATTGACAAATGGGATATAATTAAACTTAAGAGCTTCTGCACAACAAAAGTAACTATCAATAGAGTAAATAGACAACATACAGACTCGGAGAAAATATTTTCAAACTATGCATCAGACAAAGGCCTAATATCCAGTATTATCCTACCATATAGACACATGCACAGGAAAGTTTATTACAGCACTGTGCACAATAGTGAAGACATAGAATCAACCTAAATGCTCAACAACGAGAAAGTGGATAAAGAAAATGTGGTATATATATCTATACACCATGGAACCCAATGTGGTTATAAAAAGGAATGAGATCATGTTGTTTTTTGTGGGAATATGGATGGAGCTCGATGCCATTATCCTTAGCAAACTAATGCAGGAACAGAAAACCAAATACCGCATGTCCTTATAAATGGGAGTTAAATGATAAGAACTTATGAACACAAAGAAGGAAACAATTGACACTGGAGTCTATTTGGGGGTGGAGGTTGGGAGGAGGGTGAGGAATGGAAAAGATAACTATATGGTACTGAGCATAATTCCTGGGTGATGAAATAGTCTGCATAACAAACCCCTGTGACATAAGTTTACCTGTATAACAAACCTTCACATGCACCCTCAAAACTAAAATAAAAGTTAAAAAAAAAAGTAATTTTCTACTATGATCTCTGTGGAACCTGGAGAGCTAGTAGAGGTTAAAGAAAAGTCTGATACAGGCCAGATGCAGTGGCTCAAGCTTGTAATCCCCACATTTTAGGAGGCCGAGGCAGGTGGATTGCCTGAGGTCAGGAGTTTGAGACCAGTCTGACCAACATGGCAAAACCCCACCTCTACTAAAAATACAAAGTTAGCCAGGCATGGTGATGCACACCTGAGTCCCAGCTACTTGGGAGGCTGAGGTAGGAGAATTGCTTCTATCCAGGAGGTGGAGGATGTAGTGAGCCAAGATCATGTCACTGTACTCCAGCCTGGGCGACAGAGTGAAATTCTGTCTCAAAGAAAAAGAAAAAGAAAAATTAGATCCAGATGATTTATTATTTTTACATCAATATTTTGGCTCACTTTTCACCCCATGTTTGTTCTAAGAGAAACATACCTATAATTGCAATCCATTGTGGATAAGAATTTGGGGAGAAATATGTCTTTTAAGTCTCTGGAAAATTAGAATTTTTAAAATAATAGGCATTATAGAAAAGCACTGTTTTCATTTACATAACAACCAAATTGTGACTAAGTTTCAGCTATTCAAAATAAAATGCATTAGATATACTTAAAATAGTTAGACACAATGATATATTTTTAATAGAACAATATTGAGTTAGTGGTCTTAATCAATGTTTATTGTATTGTTGATGTTTTTCAAGGGAGTTAGCATCAATATCAAGTTATATTAAAGATTCAATAGAGATTGAAAGATTCTTATTTGTAATCCCTCAATACACACACACACACACACACACACACACACACACACACACACACACACACACACATTTTCTTATGCAGAACAGCTCACTGCAACCTCTGCCTCCCTGGTTCAGACAATTTTCCTGCCTCAGCCTCCTGAGTAGCTGGGATTGCAAGCATCCACCATCATGCCTGGCTAGTTTTTGTATTTTTAGTAGAGACGGGGTTTCAACATGTTGGCCAGGCTGGTCTTGAACTCTGACCGCAGGTGATCTGCATTCCTCAGTCACCAAAAGTGCTGGTATTACAGGCATGAGCCATCACACCCAGGCTTAATCTAGACTATATTTAAAGATATCCCTTTCTTCTCTGTTCTACAATGTCTTTTTTGGAAACTCATTTCAGGTTTTAACAACCATAGCCAATGAAGAACATATTCCTTATGTTTCACTTAAATTATGCTGTCCTCTAAAACCATTGACAATTTCATCCTGAGTCCTCTTCAGAAGGAGAATTCATGGAAAGACAACCACTAAATAACCCCCCACTCCCATTCTGGTGCTTTTTTTTCCTTTACACATAACTTAGTCATATGAAGTTCTTAGAACCATTTTTGAACTCAGGCATTTAAAAAATGCAGGTAGAAGTCAAAAGATGAAAAAAATATATACAACGTCCTTGAAAGGGAATTGAGGGAAGAGAGAGAGATTTTTATGTCAGATCTTGTTATTCAGGAGCTAAAAAATAAAAGCTCAGTCTCTAGAGATTTAATTTTTTTCATTATATTGTAATTTCATTCATTATAATCTGTTGCATCAAAACCCCCATATCTCTCATTATAGAAGCCTTAAATTGTTTGGCATGTTTCATGTTTCTATGTTTTTTTTTTTTTTTTTAATTCCAGGGTTTTTTTCTTTTAATGCTATGCTCACTTTGATGAGCATAATACTAATTTGTACCCAACATTTTGATCTGTTATTTTAATTTAACAAAATAATCATTTTTGGCATGCAAAGATATAGGATAAATTGGGTATTTCTATTAAACCCAGCAGAGATCTTTTGTGCTGCACTGAAATAGTTGGACCTTTATGTTATCTCTTAATCACTTATTGGATGTATGCTGTTCCTGAACGAACATGACTTTGAGTGTGGTGAGTCTCCAGCTGAGGTAACCCCCAAAGTATATGACAACTGAAAGGTATTTCCTTACTGCTATTCTAGAATCTCAGATAGTAAGTCTTTCTTTGAAAGAAAATCTGGGTGGTGCATATGCAAGTCCGTATATACAGTTATGTGCCCGACATTGTTCTGAGTTATTTAGATATAATAATTCATTTAAAGTCATCACCATATGAAAAAATTACTCTCGTGTTACCCATTTTGCAGATAAAGAAACTGAGGATCATAGAATTTAAGTGATTTGTCCAAGATCACATAACTAGTAAGTTGTAAAGCTCGTGAATTCAGGCAGTCTGATTTCAGAGTCCACTACTTATCACTATGTTTATTGCTATTCAGAGCCACTAACTCAAAGGTTAACAAGGATCTCTTAATTGCCAAAATCCAAGTGTTAAATTTATTCTTCATGTTTGTTAGGTTTCTGGATTATGTTGCATAGTTTAATTTGTTTTACTTCTTTCAATTGCCTCCTAATTTAATTCATATGTCATTAAGCTGATTTTCCCACCTACTTTTCTTAGACATTTTTCTTATGGTTCGTTATCTCGCTACACTTTAAATCTTGATGTCCTTTTAGTGTCCATTTCTGTCTTCTTATCTGTTCACACTACATGCTGCATTTTGTGTGTATTTAATTTATTCTTATGCTGCCATAAATTCGTATTAAGTCATAAAATGCTCAGGCATCATGTCATGTTAGGAATAAATGTGGGACAAGAGAATATAGAGCCAGAATTGCTCCATGCCAGAACTCATTAAAAAAAGAAAATCTTCCACCTCTGGTCTCTGGGAAGGGTCAGGAAGTAATATCCAAAAGGCAACTAATGCAAGGAATTAGGGCAAAATATGATCTAGGAATTGTGGAAACAGCAACAGGAATAGTAGCACCTAAGAAAGAATTTAGATGTGAATTGAGGGATGCCAGAATCCAGTTTGAGGACTAGAAGGTGACACTATGGGAATTATTTAAAACAAAACCCCTTACCCTAAAATCACCCAGCTAAGGTATCATATTGACCTTCAAGAGTCAAAAACTAGAAACAAAGTCTAATTGTAAAAGAAAGAGCTTGGTAGGAACAGTTTGAATTCCCCAATAATAATGATATTTTTTAAAAGTTAGTATAACTTCCAAAGATTTAATATTCATTTGTTCTTTCAATGGAAACACATTTGTTTATATTTGAAAGAAAGATTGGGAGATTTCTTCAGTAACTTATATTCTTGTACTATTGATTTATGAAAGGAAAACTTGACTGTGCTCTTAAGCCTCTTTAGTGATTTTTTAAATATATTCAGGATCATATGTGGAGAAAAAGAATATCTCTCATGAACACAAATGAAAATTCCTCAACAAAACACAGTAGTCTTTCTTATCCGTGGCTTCATATTCTGTATATTCTATTACTTACACTTAAGAGGGATCTGAAAATATTAAATGGAAAACTTCAGAGATAAACAATTCATCAGTCTTAAATTGCATGCTGTTTTGAGCAGTATGAGGAAATCCTGTATTGTCCCATTCGACTCTGCCTAAGATGTGAATCATCCCATTGTTCAGTGTATCCACCCTTTATATATTACCTGCCTGTTGGCCATCTTTGTCATCAGAACAACTGTCACAGAATTGCATTATTGTTTTCAAGTAAATCTCATTTTACTTAATAATAACTGCAAAGCACAAAAGTAATGATGCTGGCATATTGTTATAATTGTTTTGTTTTATTCATTATCATTATTAATCTTAGTGTATCTAATTTATAAATTAAAATTTATCATAGTTATGTACTTAGGAACACACATAGTATAGACAGGGTTTGGTACTATCGCCAATTTAAAACATCCACTGGGAGTCATGGAATATATTCCCCTGAGGATATGAGAGGACTACTGTATTATCAAATCAAATCCAACAATATATTAAAAGAATTATGTTCCATAACAAAGTTAGATTTATCCCAGGTATGCAACTCTGGTTCAACATTCAAAAATCAATGTAATTGATAGGTTTGGCTTTGTGTCGCCATCCAAATCTCATCTTAAATTGTAACCCCCATGTGTCAAGGTAGGGACCTGTAATCACCACGTCTAGGGAGGGTGATGATTGAAACATGGTTGCATTTTCCCCCATGCTGTTCTCCTGATAATTAATTCTCACAAGATCTGATTTTTTTATTCATGGCAGTTTCCCTGCTTTTCACTCCCCTGCCACCTTGTGAAGAAACTGCTTGCTTCCCTTCCACCACAGGTACCAATTTACTGTATCAGTTTGTTTCATAGCAGTGTATAGCACTGCTATAAAGATACCTGAAAATGTAAAAGCATCTTTGGAATGGCGTAACAGGAAGAGGTTGGAACAGTTTGGAGGCCTCAGAAGAAGATGTGGAAACGTTTGGAGCTTTCTAGAGACTTGTTGGTTTTGATCAAAATGCTGAGAGTGATATAGGCAATGAAGCCCAGGCTGAGATATTCTTGGGTGGAGATGAGGAACTCATTGGGAACTGAAGCAAAGGTCACTCTTGCTGTGCTTAACAAAGAGACTACCGGCATTTTACCCCTGCTGTAGAGACTTGTGGAATTCTGAACTTGAGAGCCATGATCTGAAATTAAAACTTATGTTTTACAGGGAAGCAAAGTGTAAACGTTTGGAAAATTTTCAACTTGACAAAGTAACAGCTTGCTACAAAAATTTTCATAAGTAACCAGTAGCCGAATGTCAATCACCAAGACAATGGGAAAATGTCTCCAGTGCATGCATGTCAGAGACTTTCATTGCAACCCTTCCCATCACAGGCCCAGAGGCCTAGGAGAAAACCATGATTTCTTGAGCTGGACCCAGAGCCCCACTGCTGCTCTGTGCAGCTCCAGGACCAGGCACGCTGTGTCCCAGCAGTGGCTTAAAACACACAGCTCAGGTCATTACTACAGAGGGTGCAAGCCCCATGGCATCTTCCATGTGGTGTTGGCCCTGTACATGCACAGAAGTCAAGAATTGAGGTTTGGGAACCTCCACATAGATTTCAGTGGATGTATGGAAATGTCTGGATGTCCAGGCAGAAGTCTGATTCAGGGGTACAGCCCGAATAAAGAACCTCTGCTGGGGCAGTGAGGAAGGGAAATGTGGGGTTGGAACCTCCAGAGAGTCCCCACTGGGGCACTGCTTAGTGGAGCTGTGAGAAGAGGGCCACCATCCCCCAGACTCCCAAATAGTAGATCTACTGACAGCTTACAATATGAACTGAAAAAGCAGCAGGCACTCAGTGCCAGGGCATGAGAGAGTTGTCCAAGGCTGTGGAGTCCACACCTTGCATCAGCATGCCCCAAATATGGAACATGGAATCAAAGGACACCATTTTGGATATTAAGATTTAATGACTGCCCCACTGAATTTTGAACTTTCATGGGGCCTGTAACTGCTTTCTTCTGGCCAATTTCTCCCATTTGGAAAGGAAGCATTTACCCAGTTATTGTACCCCCATTGTATCTGGGAAGTAACTAACTTGCTTTTGATTATCTTTTCTCAAATGAGTCTTTGGACAATGGACTTTTGAGTTAACGCTGAAATGAGTTAAGAGTTTGGGGGACTGTTGGGAAGGCATTATTTATTTTGAAATGTGAAATTACATGACATTTGGGAGGGGCCGGGACTGAATAATATGATTTGGCACTGTGTCCTCACCCAAATCTCATCTCAATTTTTAATTCCCATGTGGGGAAGAGGGGAGGTGATTGGATTGTGGGGGCAGTTCCCCCATGCTGTTCTTACGATAGTTAGTGAGTTCTCATGAGATCCAATGATTTTATAAGTGATGATTTCCCCTGCTCTTTGTGCTTCTGCCATCTTGTGAAGAAGGTGCCTGCCTCCCCTTCTGCCATAATTATGTTTCCTGAGCCTTCCCTAGCCATGCAGAACTGTGAGTCAATTAAACCAGTTTTCTTTATAAATTATCCAGTCTCAGGGAAGTTCTTTATACCATTGTGAAAGCAGACTAATACAGTAATCCATCAAATTAACACACACAAAAAGATTTTTGTGTGTATGTGTGTGTGTGTTATGAATGTAATGATGGATTACTTTAATTGATTTTTGTTGCTGTTATTGATTTCTAATTTCATTCCACTGTGGTAAATAAAGATATGGGGTATGATTTTTTATCGTCTTTAAATTAGTTAAGGTCCATTTTGGACCCAAGCATTGTGGTTGATGCCTATAATACCAGCACTTTGGGATGTTGAGGTAGGCAGATTACTTGAGCTCAGGAGTTTGATACGAGCCTGGGCAACATGGAGAAACCCTGTCTCCATAAAAATTTCAAAATTTAGTTGGGCACGATGGGAAACAACTATACTCCCAGCTACTCAAGAGGTTGAGGCAAGAGAATGGCTTGAACCTACAAGGCAGAGGTTGTATTGAGCTGAGATCATGCCACTGCACTTCAGCCTTGGTGACAGAGCAAGACCTTGTTTCAAAAAAAATTGTTTTAGGCCAGGTTCTGTGGCTGTTGCCTGTAATCCCACCACCTTGGGAGGCTGAGGCTGGTAGATCATGAGGATCACGAGGTCAAGAGATTGAGACCATCCTGGCCAGCATGGTGAAACCCCATCTCTACTGAAAATACAAAACTTAGCTGGGCATGACAGCGTGCACCTGTTGCCCCAGCTACTCAGGAGGCTGAGGCAGGAGAATCGCTTGAACCTGGGAGGTGGAGGTTGCAGTGAGCCGAGATTGTGCCACTGCATTCCAGCCCAGTGACAGAGTGAGACCCTATCTCAATATATATATATAATCTAACATGCGATCTATCCTGGAGAAGTTTTATGTATGCTTGAGAAGAAAGTGTATTTTTCTGTTGTTGGGTGAAAAGGTTAGTAGATGTCTACGTCATTTGGTATTTTATTTTATTTTTTTGAGACAGAGTCTCCGTCTGTCATCCAGGCTGGAGCACAGTGGCATGATCTTGGCTCACTACAACCTCTGCCTCCTGGATTCAGTTGATTCTCCTGCCTCAGCCTCCTGAGTAGCTGGGATTACAGGCACCAACCACAACACCCAGCTAATTTTTTTTTTTTTTTTGTATTTTTAGTAGAGATGGGGTTTTGCCATGTTGGCCAGGCTAGTCTTGAATGCCTGACCTTCTGATCCGCCCGCCTCAGCCTCCTGGAATGCTGGGATTACAGGTGTGAATCACTGTGCCCAGCTGAATTAAATAAAGAATATACCATGGAATATTATGCAGCCATCAAAAACGATGAGTTTGTGTCCTTGGTAGGGACATGGGTGAAACTGGAAACCATCATTCTCAGCAAACTGACACAAGAGTAGAAAATCAAACACCACATGTTCTCACTCATAGGCGGATGTTGAACAATGAGAACACATGGACATAGGGAGGGGAACACTACACACTGGGGTCTGTTGGGGGGAAATAGGGGAGGGACAGCAGGGGGTGGGGAGATGGGAAGAGATAGCATGGTGAGAAATGCCAGATAGAGGTGAAGGGGAGGAAGGCAGCAAATCACACTGCCATGTGTGTACCTATGCAACAATCTTGCATGTTCTTCACATGTACCCCCAAACCTAAAATGCAATAAAAAAAATTAAAGAAAAAGAATATCTAAAAAACCCTATGGCTAACATTATACTTAAGAGTGAGAAACTCAGAGCTTTCCCACTAACATTAGGAAGAAAGCATGGTTCCCCCACATGACTCCTTTTCAGTGTCATACTAGAAGAAAATAAGAAAAGGAAAAAAGTGATGAGAACTGAGAAGGAAGAAATAAAACTGCTTTTGTTTACAAATGACATGATTGTAAACAATCTGAAGGAATCAACAACAAAAAAAATCCCTGGAACTAATAAGCAGTTATATCAAGGTTTCAGGATAAGTTTACTACACAATTGTTTCTATATATCACCATGAAAAAGTAAAATTGGAAATTTAAAACACGATAACATTTACATTACCAGCTCCCAAAATGAAATATTTAGGTACAAATCTAAGAAAATATGTACAAGATCTAAGTGATGGTTGATTTTTGGTATCCACTTGACAGAAATAAGGGATACTCAGTTGGCTAGTAAAGCAATATTTATTTTCAATTCTTCCATAGGCCCTTAACCTATTCTGTGTCCTCTGAGGGGAAACTCAGGTGGTTTTGCTTTTCATTAGAGTGATTGAGCCTCCATAGGTCCATCTGTGAAGACATTTCTGAAGAAGATTGGCATGCGTTGATAGACTGGAGAAGATCTTCCCTCAGTGTGGGCAAACAGGATCCAGTCATCTGCTGCCCAGATGAAACAAAAATGTGAAGAAAGAGGCAATTCTTACTCTTTCTCTTACAAAGCCAGGACACTCTTCTACTCCTCTTGGGCATCAGAACTCCAAGTTTTCTAAAATCTGGGCTCCGGGACCTGCATCAGTGACTCACTAGGTTTTCTGACCTTTGTCTTTAGAATGAGAGTGACACTATTATCTTTCTTAGTTCTGAGGTCTTTGGATTTAACTGTGTTGCCCTACTAGCTCTCCTGGTTCTCCAGCTGGTGGACAGCCTATCATGGGACTTCTTAGCTTCCATAATTCGCTGAGCCAATTCTCCTAATAGATATTTTCTCGTATTTCTTTCCATATATATAAGATTTCTTGATAATATGTGTATACATTTATGTATACATATACTTTTATATATATATATATATATATATATATATACACCCATATGTAAACACACATAATAAAAAAAATCACATATATACACATGTATGTGTGTGTGTGTGTGTACACGTATGTGTGTATATATATATAATCAATTCTGTGTCTCTGGAGAGTTCTGAAAAAATATGATAAAATTAAAAAAAATTTAGTTTATACATAAATTCATTTTTAAAAAAATGATTTCAACCTTTATTTTAAATTCAGAGGGTACATGTACAGGTTTATTGCATAGTTTACTGAAGATGCTGAGGTTTGAGGTATGATTGATCTCATTACCCAGGCAGTGAGCATAGCACCCAATAGTTAGTTTTTCAATTCTTGCCCTCCTCCACATCTCCCCCATCTGGTAGTACCCAATGTCTATTGTTCCCTACTTTATGTCCAGGTATACCTGATGTTTAGCTCCCACTTATAATTGAGAATATGCAGTATTTTGTTTTGTGTTTCTGCATTAATTCACTTAGGATAATGGCCTCCAGTTGCATCTATGTTGCTGCAAAGAACATGATTTAACTCATTTTATTTCTGTATAGTATTCCATGATGTATATGTGCCACATTTTATTTTTCTTTCTTTTTTGAGATGAGGCTTTGCACTGTTGCCCAGGCAGAAGTACAGTGGCATAATTATGGCTCAATGTAGCCTCAACCTCCCAGGCTGAAGTCATCCCCCAATGTCAGCCCCCTGAGTAGCTAGGATCATAGGTGCATGCCAACACACTTAGCTTGTTTAAAAAAAAAATTGTAAAGACAGGGTCTCACTATGTTGCCCAACCTCGTTTTGGATCCCTGGAATAAAGCAATTCTTCTTTCTCAGCTTCCCAAAGTGCTGAAATTATAGATGTGAGCCATCACAACTAGGCTGTATCACGTTTTTATTATTCAAACCACCCTGATGGGCACCTAGGTTGATTCCATGTCTTTAATATTGTGAATAGTGTTGCAATGAACATAGGATGCATGTGTGTTTTTGGTAGAATGATTTATTTTAATTTAGGTATAGACTCAATAATGGTATTGCTGTGTCAAATGATAGTTCTGTTTTAAATTCTTTGAGAAATCTCTAAATTTCTTGTTGCAGTGGCTGAACAAATTTATATTCCAACCAACAGTGTATAAGTGTTTGTTTTCTCCACAGCCTTGCCAGCATGTTATTATTATTATTATTTTACTTTTTAATAATAGGCATTCTCACTGGTTTGAGATGAGATGATATCTCATTGTGGTTTTAATTTGCATTTCTCTGATGATTATTGATCTTGAGCATTTTTTCACATGTTTATTGGCTACATGTACATCTTCTTTTGAGAGGTGTTTGTTCATGTCTTTGGCTCAATTTTTAATTACGTTCTTTTTTTGCTTTTTGTGTTTCTTTTTTTTTTTT
>NW_016107479.1:2796145-2800228 GCF_001604975.1 Cebus imitator | reverse complement strand
CCCAAAGTGCTGGGATTACAGGCCTGAGCCACTGTGCCTGGCCTGCTTTTTGCATTTCTTAAGTTCCAAGGGCCTACTATTCAGAATGTATATTATACCCTTATCAGATACACAGTTTCTGAATATTTTCTCTCAAAACTATGAAATCAAAGAACTAAGTACATGGATAAATGTCCCATATTCATGAATACAAAGACTCTATATTGTCAAAAGGGAAATTATTTTCAATTTGATCTATATATTCAAAGCAATCCCAAGCAAAATTCTGGCAAATTATTTTATGTAGATCAGTAAACTTACTCTAAAGTTTATATGGAGAATCAAAAGATCCAGGATAGTCAACACAATATGAAGGAGAAAAAAATATATCAGAGTAGTGACACTACCCAACTTAAAGATTAAAATGAAGCTACAGTAAGTAAGACAGTGTGATACTGCTAGCAGAAAAGAAAAATAGATCAACGGACCAGAATAGAGAGCACAGAAATAGACTATGAAGACATAGTAAACTGACGTGTGACAAAGGAGCGAAGGCAACACAGTGGAGAAAAGACAGTGCTTTCAATAAATTGTGCTGGACCAGGTGGACATACACATGCCAAAAAAATGAATATAGACATAGACCTTACACCCTTCACAAAGATTAACCCAAAATGGACCATAAAACTAAATGTAAAACTTGAAACTATGAAACTCCTAGAAGATAACATAGGAGAAAATCTAGATAACTTCGTGTACGGCCATGACTTACCATCAATTTCAACAGGAATATATACAAATTGTAAATATATACGCACTCAATATCAGAGAATCTAAGTTTATAAAGCAAATGTTCACAGATTTGAAAGAAGACATAGGAAACTATAATAATAGTAGGAGATTTCAATAGCCCACTTTCAATAATGTATGGAACTTTCAAATAGAAAACCAACTAAGACACAGCAAGCTTAAACAATGCTATAGATGTAGTGGACTTATACAGATGCAGAATTTTTCACCCAATAAGAGAAGAATACACAGTCTTCTCAATGAATGTGAAACTTCTCCAGTATAGATTACATGTTGGGACACGCAATGAATCTTCACACCAATTTAAAGATCAAAATAATCTTTTATGACCACAGTGAAATGAAATTAAAAATCAATAAGAACCTTTTTACAGGATAGTCAGAATACTTTAAATTCCCTTTGATTTCCTCTTTGATTCAAAGATTGACTGTTCCAGAGAGTGCTATTTAGTTTCTATATACAGGTATTGATCGACTTACAACCTGACTTTACGACCACAGTCGCTAGCCACGACTGCTCCGCTGTACAGTTTTGGAAACACTACAACATTTTGATGTGTATCAAGAATTTTGCTACCGCCTGGGAGGCTGTGGTGACAAAGTGCATGAATGGCATCTGGAATAATTGTGTTAAGTGCCATGTTAATGATTTTGACAGATATAACAGTGAACATGAACTTGAAACGATTCAGGAAAAAATAGTAAAACTCACTAAAGACCTTTCTTTGGAGTGTGAAATGGAAGATGTCGAAGAGTTGCTAGACAAAGAATCCAGAGAACTTACAAATGAAGAGCTAATCGAACTGGAAGAAGAAAGAGTGGTGGAAGAAGAAAGAAGATAAGCAGAGAAAGAAGAGGAGGAACCAGAAAGAGAGTTCACCACTAAGGGATTATCAGACGGTTTATCTTTACTGAATAAACTTCTTATACATTTTGAAGCAATGGACCCAAACATTGAACGATTTGCAAGGATGGCGCACAATGTGTTTCGTCTATATCTTGAAATTTATGAAGAAAAAAGAAACATACAATTCAGACATAGCTCACCATGTTTATGAAAAAACCAACTCTGGTAACCCCAACTGCTGCCTCAGATGACGACATCAACGATCCGCAGCCAAGCACCAGCGGCCAATAAAATGGTTCGTACATGTTTATATATTTTGATATGTTTTGCAATTGGGAAAATGTTTCCTATGGTATTTTTTACACATGTATTTCATATTTTTGTATGCATCTGTATTTTGTAATTTTGTATGTTTTGCAAATATTAAGCCAGTTGTACTGGTAATGCAGTATTTTACTTAAACCTGACAAATGTAAAAATAAGAAACAAAATGGTGTAGAGATGATACAAATGGCGTAAAATGAACAAAGAAAATTACGATATATAACAATAATGAAAGAAAATTATGATAAAATATGACTTAAAGATTTTTATAACATCATTTCACAGTACTATACATATAGCCTACTCAACTTACGACCAAATCATGTTACAATCGGTCTGTCGGAACCAATCGTGGTGGTAAGTTGAGCACTAGCTGTATTTGTAAATGTTGCCATATTCTTGCTTTCATAATTTGACAAATTGGTTTTTCAAATTTTGGATGACCCTCTTATTACAACAAATGCAGGCTGCCAATTTTCAGATTGCTAAAGTATTAATGTGAACAAAAATTTCAATACCGTATAAAATATTTAGAGAGATATTCCTTTTCTTTCTTTGACATCATATTTCTGACAAATACACTCATTAAAGTTAGAAAACAGGTTTACAGAATATCACTAAGACACAGAAATCATAACTGTAATATAAGCAAATATTCAGAAATGTACACTTTCCCTTATTCTTTCTAAGGGAAAGTGCCCAAACCTGAGCTATTTGTGTCATTAGGGAAATTTAATATGTGCATTGCTTTAAAAATTAGGCATGGAGTTAGAGTGTGATTAATGAGAAATTAGTGTTTTCACAAGAAGGAAAGGGGAGTGGATGCTGGAGAGTAAAGAGCAGTTATCCACTGTAGTGAATTTGTTTGTATTAGGCATATGAAATGGAAATAAGTGATATAAAATAAAATAATAATACAATATTAACATTAATGCTCTTAGAGTAACATTATATTTTGTATTTAAAGTGCACTGAAATTTGCTTCTTTGTTGTCTCAATAAACAAAATATAAATTTACTTCTATCTGTAATATGTCAGGAAAAACACTGACAAGAAATATTTTTCTAGGCTAACATAATTTAACCCTTAAAACTATACCAAGTGGTCCTGAGTTACCTGAAAAACTCACAGGTGCCTCAAACAGAAGAAACATTTCTCAATCCCTGATTTATTGCTGTTTTCTTCATTACTTTAGGATGCCATGGCAAAATTTCCTGTGTTGTCAAAATTTCAATTTCATAGAAGTGGTGAGTTGTCAGTTTGAAAGTAGAAATATATTGTTGTAGCTATTCATTGTTCTCATGTATAATACTCTAGTCTGACACAAGTTAATATATTCAATACTTCATTTTTTTTAAACAAATGTTTAGTGGCCCTATTTGCTAAGCAACTTACTAGATGCTGACAATGCAAAGATCAATGAGACCATGTGAGTGGCATGAATAAAGATATGTTGATAGTAGGGGTTGTATTTGGGAAACTGTGTCAGATGTGCTAAGAGTAAGAGGTGATGATGTTGGGACCAAATACTGAAGGGTCTAAGTCATGCTAAGGACTTTAGAATGCATCTGTTATAATGAAGGCTTGATTGAGGTTTTTGAGTAATGAATAACAATACCAGATTTGTGTTTACAAAGATGTTTCCTCGGGAATTTATTAGAGAGGAAGCAAGCTGGGAAAGGAATTGAAAACCCATTATGTGACAGGACCTGAGGATATAAATATTAATAAGCCTTGATCTCAGCCTTCAAGGAATTTCAAGTTGTGAAGAAAACACACTTTTATAAATGCAAATTTAACAATGCCTTTGCTAAAGGAATAAAAATGAAAGGGAGAGTGACTAAATGCCTAAGTGTCTCTGGTGTGTGTGCGTGTGCGTGTGTGTGTGCATGTGTGTGTGTTTACGTGTGCAGTCCTAGTGGGTACAGGAGATTCATGGAGATGGTGGATGGTCAGAGCAGATACCCGGAAGTAACACATGAGTTGGAGCTTAAAGGTCAGATAATAGAATCATAAGGGAACAAGAATTTGAATTAAGAACTTTCTCAGCAGAGATAATAGCCTATGTAAAAACAACTAGATATGTGAAGGAATAGAGACTTAGAAATATCAAACAGCCTTTAC
>NW_016107479.1:2793638-2796080 GCF_001604975.1 Cebus imitator | reverse complement strand
TTTTTTTTAAAAGCCAACAGGGACTAGAACAGAAAATGTTGCTATCCTAGTGAGTTTTTTTAGCTAGAAAATAAGGGACCTTTGTAGGATTTTACAGAAAAATAGACATTTTAGAATGATATCTCTGCTGACAGAAGTGGCCAAAAATTGAAGCCAAAATACAGTAAAGAAACAAGAGATGGTGATAACTATAACTAAACGTATGAAGAAAAAAATAGGGAAAGAATATATAAATTCTGAAGATATTTACAGAGTAGAAATTACAGTATTTGGTGATCTCTCAGATGTGAGGTTTTAGGTGAGAAAGAGGTTTTCTGATGTGGGCAAATGCAGAAATTAGCAGTCACTTGTAATGAAAGCAAACAAGCAGACGGGAAGCAGAGGGGTGGTAAAGATTATTTATTACTTCAGACACACTGAATTTGAAGTGCCAATATGATATAGCCAGGAGGCACAAAATATTAAAATTATGAAGCACAGCAAGAAATTGGGTTTTATATATAAATCTAGGATTAATGTCTAAGTCCCTGACTTATTCCAGTCTACCGCCTTGTCCCTCATCTTAGCTAACTTCAATGAAGATTCATACAGACCGGTCTTAAGGACAAAGCTTGGCCAATGAAAGAAGTCCTGGACATATATGAGGATTTCACTCCCTGTTAGCAATACCCCTTTGAGATTTGGATATGAGTTAGGGTCTACTTGACATGTGCCCTAAGGCCTGGGGTCACTGAAGCAGTGTTTGCTTCCCTGGCTCTTCCTCCGTGATCATCATGCTCAGTATTTTTGCCAAGTCCTTTTCATAGCTAATGTAGTTGATAAATTTCTGGTGGAAGCACTAGTGATGATAATACATGCAATGTTATATTTAAAGGTAATCTAAATCTAGCTTTCTAGCTTAAAATCTACTGCTTCTTGAAATTTTCTAAATTCAGAATTGTTCTCATTATATTTCATTTCACATATCCTAGATTGCATATTATATAATTATTGAATGCAGAGCAAATTGTACTAAATTCTAGGAAAATCATGGTGTCAGCCTTACACAAAAATGTAGATATAAAAACAAAATCAGGCCGGGCGCGGTGGCTCACGCCTGTAATCCCAGCACTTTGGGAGGCCGAGGTGGGTGGATCATGAGGTCAAGAGATCGAGACCATCCTGGTCAACATGGTAAAACCCCGTCTCTACTAAAAATACAAAAATTCAGCTGGGCATGGTGGCGTGTGCCTGTAATCCCAGCTACTCAGGAGGCTGAGGCAGGAGAGTTGCCTGAACCCAGGAGGCGGAGGTTGCGGTGAGCTGAGATCGCGCCATTGCACTCCAGCCTGGGTGACAAGAGCGAAACTCCGTCTCAAAAAAAAAAAAAAATTAGACAATTAATATAAAATGTAATTAGATATATTTGTAAGTCATTAATTTCAGAGTAGAAATAGTTAACCTTTCAATAGTTGCCTTTAAAGTCACCTTCTTTGCATGACAGCTTATTTTTTAAAACAGTGTTTTTTATTTGTTTTATGAAACTGAAATGTGTTATTTTATTTACTAGATTAATATAAATAATCAGTTTGGTGCTCTGAATTTTTAGTATTATTTAAAATACTAAAAAATGTTTATTAAAGAGTAAAATCTGCTGTGAGATATTCACCAAAGAGATTCAAATGTAATAGGGGCCAGGGCAATCCCAGAAGCCCAAGTGAAAATCTATATCCAAGAATTTCTGTCTCTGAGCAGGAAAAAAAGGAAGTCTATTAATCTTCCTTGTACAGAAAATAACTAGCTTTTAGTATTTAAAAGACTGTTATGTAGCATTTTTCATGTTCATTCTAAATTGATATAACTAATAGTGGCTAGTTATACAGATTTATAACAGACTGGATTGGACAGTCTTAGGGGTTGCAAAATCTATAGCGTGGGCACCAACTTACATGTTATAGATATTCTAGATAGAATTCTTGAAAGTGGCTGGATTTAAATAACTTTTACACCTTCTTTTAAGTCCAGGGTTTTAATATATAATACTATGAATGATTGCCTTCATTGCTATATTGACTTGACACTACATGAAGCAAACTTTCTTAGTCAGAACACCCAGAAATTATGGTGAGGAACATTGTGGGTAGAGAAAGAGGAAAGAAGAAGTATAATGTAGAAAATGTCAATAATTTAATATAGAAGTGTAATGAGTTGATCTTTAGTAACTGAGAGGAGTAAAGAAACTGCCAGAAGCCATAGTTCTTTAAAGACAGAGGGTAAATTTACTCTTCAAACAGCAAGTACAGTTGGAAACAAGTTGAGACTATGCCTTATAAAAGGGTAAAAAAAGATTTAAAGGCCGAGCGCGGTGGCTCAAGCCTGTAATCCCAGCACTTTGGGAGGCCGAGGCGGGTGGATCACGAGGTCAAGAGATCAAGACCATCCTGGTCAACATGGTGAAACCCC
>NW_016107479.1:2767890-2793459 GCF_001604975.1 Cebus imitator | reverse complement strand
AAAAAAAAAAAAAAGAAAAAAAAAAAACACACTGTATTAATTCTTTCCCACACTGCTATGAAGAGATACAAAGATTGGGTAATTTATAAAGGAAAGGAGTTTGATTGACTTACAGTTCCACATGACAGAGGAGGCCACAGGAAACTTAAAATCATGGCAGAAGGCACCTCTTCATAGGGCGACAGAGCGCTGAGTGAAGGAGGATGCCCCTTATAAAACCATCAGATCTCATGAGAACTAATTAACTATCACAACGACAGGATGGGGAAAACTACCCCCATGATTGAATTATATCCATTTGGTCCCTCCCATGACATATGGGGATTATGGGAACTACAATTCAAGATGAGATTTGGGTGGGGACACAACCAAACCATATTACTTGCCTAGTCATTTTCAGGGCATAAGCCATAGAACTAGTCTCTGGAATTCATTTTTATTTATATTTTGGTGTGGGGTGAGGGGGCAGTTGGAGAAGTTACCATGTACATTTGTTGTAGAAAACATGTTACTTAGAAGAACAAGTTCTTGCCAGAATAAATTCCAAAAGACATTTTTCATCTGGGATATTATATAAAAAAAAAAAATGTACTCCACCATGCTCTTTACTACAGCTTTGTGTTAAATGACAAATTCATTTCCAAATGGCTATTTATTTCTTATAACATTCTTTAGCAAAAGCTGAGGATATAACCTCAGAAAGGACCTCAGAGGGAGAAGGTAATATTGCATGAGACTAATCACTTGTAATCTAAGTACAAATAACTCAATCTAAGAGAATAATTTAGAGTTGAATTGCTTATCCTTTGATTATATTCTCTAAATAACAGTCTCAGGCAGACTTTTGATATAACATGACAGTGCATTCAATAATATACTCTGTAAATGTTTCAAGTTTTATATTCCATGTTGTTGATGAAAGAGTAACCCATACCCCTTATAAAACTGAAATTGGAAATGGAGCCGGGCACCGTGGCTACTGCCTTTCATCTCAGCACTTTGGGGAGCCCAGGCGTAGGGATCGCTGTGCCCAGAAGTTCAAGACCAGCCTAGGCAACATGGCAAAATTTCATCTCTACAAAATGAAAAATACAAAAATTAGCCTGACATGGTGGCACACCTATAGTCCCAGCTACTTGGGAGCTGAGTTGGGAGGATCATTTGAGCCCAGAAAGTCCAGATGGCAGTGAGTTGAGGTCATGCCACTGCACTGCAGCCTGGACCCTGTCTCAGAAAAAGAAAGAAAAGAAGAAAAAGAAAGAGAAACAAAGAAAGAGGGAAAGAGAGAAAGAGAAAGGAAAGAAAGAGAGAAATTGGAAATGCAGCCAGAGTTGTCCTATGTGACTACTAATACATTTTTGGTAAATATATATTACAAAATACATAGTGCCTGTTTCTAATAAAAATTAGCAAGAGGCTACATACCAAAATTCATTTTATTGTGATAACAGAAATAATTTATTCACTACAGAAGAGATAAAATGGTAAATAATTAAACACACAATTTTAACAAATACGTCTTGCTAAGCATTTGAATTTGTCGTAATTATGTTTAGCTATTTCTCCTAGAAAGAATTGCCAATAGTTACTCCTCTTAACCTAGCCTGATTTAATCTAGATGCACTTACCCTATCCTTACACATGCTTCACAAATGGTTTTTGTTCTAGCTGGCTCTGGTTCCTTCATTTCCTGATAGTACACCTGCTTTTTGACACCTTAAGATATGGGAACCAAGCCATTAACTTAATTACTCCACTTTATCTATCTCGAAGTGAGTTTTCTCAAGCCTGGAAGAGTGTTAACTTTTGGTAAGATCTGACTGCTGCTGGAATTAGTCTTAAATGCAAGATCATGACTACTACATACCTTCTAGTTTCTAATCATTCTGGTGGCTATACATTCACTCAACACTAAATGAAGTTTAATAAATATTCACCAAACACACAACCTCCACTTCATAAGGATTAATACAAAGAAAAAAAGAAAAAAAAAATTGTCCGTGATGGACTATAAAGTTGGCCTTCTTTTCCTGCCTGCCTCGAGCTCTGGCATTTTAACTTTCTGCTCTTACCAAACTGTCTTCTTTTAGCTTCTCAAGGCAGACATAAAAATCCTTATAAAACAGAAAAAGGCGATTCTGAAAGATTTACTTTTCTAATGCAACACATTTTTCAAAGAAGATGTATTTTGAATGTTGCTTTGTAATATTTTTTATGAGTTGACCAAAGGCATTTTTTTTTTTCGATTTGTTTTGGCGGTTGTTTCATTTTTGTTTTCCCATACAATGTAATCACAGTATGTTTCAAAGAGCCATTTCAATTTTGTTAATTTCCTTTCCTAGAACTGGAGAAAGTAGAATAATAACCTCACACTATGACCATCTTCACCTGACACCTCTGGTAAGAGTTTACCATACATTCTTATTTTGTTAGGAGGGGCTTTCTGAAGAAAGTGCCTATTCCACTTCACAATTACCTTCTTCAATTTATCACAGAAAAATTGCTTTTATTCAGTAGATAGTATTTGAAAGACTGGTCTTTGCCCCCTTTTCTTCTACTGAACTCTCCATAATGATTACAAAATGTGAGCTAGTTCTCTTTTTCTATCAATATTTTATCATTCAGTACCTGTGAAAACGATTCCCACTTTACTAAGCCCACTCAGGGTGTGATGTGTTTTGAACTAAAGTACCTCTAAATATCAAGCAAATGGCATACAAGGGCACACAATTATCAAATACTGCTGTTCACTGCCTAACACAGAATGTAAGCTACAAACTTACATTTCTAACCTTTACGCAAATAGGCATAACAGATAATAACTGTTTCTAAAATGTATTAAATTTCTCTTGTTCCTCTGTAAGATTTTCCCCTCCTCATTCTAAATATACAGCTTGGCAACTTGGATCACATAGGAATTGTTCTGAACTTGAGACTGTATTAAGCAGTTTTGGTATACTGTTAGAAACAAAATTAATATCTTTCATACATACTGCCTTTTATAGTTAAGAACACTTTTGATTTGTTTTCACATTTGATTTTCTAACAACTCAACCTAGAAAGAGCTTTCAAACTGATAGGGCATATCAGAAGTAGGGGTAAGGGTGAATTGAGAGCAGAGCAGGAGTTAGGAAAGAGGGGAGGTCTGAGGCTTGGGTCTGTGTGTAGGTAGTGTTTTTAGTAAGATCCTTTATTGATTCTGTTGGACATTCCAAACTGGTAACAAATCGATGTCCCACATGGTAGCTGTCAAAATACAGTCCTCCCATCAGCCTCGCCTTACTAGATGAGATCTATTGAAAATTCAGGTCCCCAAATTCTACCCAGATGTAGTGCATCAGAAAGCCTGGGGCTTTACTGGCTTAATCAAACACTCCAGGAGATTCTGATGCATGTTGAACTTTGAAAGCCACTAGTCTACAGCCCTAGTTATCACAAATTTCTTAGGGATCGGAGGAACTGTGTTAGTGTCTGGGTTTCTTCCAGGCCTAACAAATCAGTATTTCATAAAAGAGAGAGAAATCTTTGCAACTGAACTTTTTGAAAATTCTGCAGATGATTCTAAAGCATAGTAAAGTTAAAAACCATTGGTGTAGTTGAATTTAGAAAACTTATTTTTCTTGTTTCTCTTTCTTTCTTTCTATCTTTATTCTTTTTCTTTTTTTTTCCTTAGATAGGGCTTCACTCTGTCACCCAGGCTGGAGTGCAGTCGCACAATCACAGCTCACTCCTGCCTCAAACTTCCTAGGCTCAAGCAGTCCTCTAACCTTGGCCTCCTAAGTAGCTGGAACCACAGGCACAGGCTACGATACTCAGCTATATTTTTGATTTTTTGTAGAGATGAGGACTTCCCATGTTTCTGAGGCTGATCTCAGATTCCTAGGCTCAAGTGATCCTCACACCTTGGCCTCCCAAAGTGCTGGGATTACAGGCATAAGCCATTACACCTGGCCTATAAAGCTTATTTTCAATGAACTAAAGTTTCTGAATTTTCTGGCTCTTGTCCCATTCGGTCTCCTAGCCTGATATTTCTGCTATCCTTCTTCTTATCCCTACATTTTAAACTTCAGTTATGATACCCTGAATTCCACAGCATTCCCTAATATGCATGAGAGCAAAGCCACTATAACTTTAAAAAACTAGTCCTTTTAGAAATATTTACTAAAGTATTCATATGGAAATAGGATTTATAAGCATAATAGTTAGCTTTGTAAGGTGGAAACTAAGTGAAAGGGGACAGGAGGGAACTTTGTGTTGGTTTGAAAATTTTCGCTATCTTGACTAGAGTGATGGTTACATAGTTAAATGCTTTGTGGAAATTGCATTTCACCATATTTAAGTTTTATGTTAATATTAAAAAAAAGTGAAGGAAGAAAAAAGTACACTCCCTTCCCACATGGCTCTCCTCCACTTTGCCCAGTCCCATGAGTTCCACTGCTCCTCATTATTCCCATGACTTTACAGCTTTGCTTTTCCCAAATCCTCAAACATCTTTCTGGAAATAACTCGTATAAAATCTAGTGATAAAAATATTTCTATGAAAGGGCTCAAAAATCAATCTGCCATGCAGAGCTTGGACACAGATTTCACAGGACATGCCTCATTGTTTATTTGTTTATTTAACTGTAGTAAAAAGTGCATAAAATTAAACTTACAGTCAAGCATTTTTATGTGTACATTTGAGTACTGCTAAGTATACTCTCATTATTGTGAATCTTCTAGAACTCTTTTATCCTGCAAAACTAAAATTCTGTGCTTATTAAGCACTAATTCCCTTTCTGCTACCTCCCCATCCTTGGCAATCATGTTTTCACTTTCTGTTTCTGTGATTTTGACTCTTAAGTACTTCATATGAGTAGGATCTTAAAGTATTTGTCACTTTTTGGCTGTCATATTTTACTTATCATTATGTTCTCAAGTTTTATCCATGTGGCATGTAACAGAATTTTCTTCTTTTGTAAGGCTGTATACTATTGCAGTATATGTATTTACTACATCTTTTATATATTCATCTGTCTATGGATATTTAGGTTCAGTCACCATTTTTTTAACAACCTGCACAAAACTTCTTTCTACTTCTTCAATAAATTTCATGTCTTTTCAAATATCTCTGCCAGAAATTCACCAGTTGTAAAATAGCCATATTCTAAATTTCATTTGGATTTCAGCTGAGTCCATTCCCTTTCTTTATGCATTCTCCTGCTTAAAGGTTGACACACAAAATCCACTAATAATATGTGCTTTTGATTCCCGTGTTCAAGGTCAATTAGTTAAAAAGAAACATGAGTTCAGAACAAAAGGTTTTATAACATTTATTTCAGTACATTTTTTTCATGCCATTTAATTTTAAGCTTTGCACTGGCAAGTAACTCCCCCATACCCATTGCCCTTAATCAATTAAACATCTTATTTTTCCCAATATTTATTTCCAGATATTAGCATCACGAACATCAAAATTTGTACTGTCCATTTTGCCCTTCTCAAATCTATTGTTTACATTTTGGCCAGAGTGTTCTATCTAAAGGTCTAATATGACTACACCTCTCCTTTGATCAAAAATACTTAACAGCTCTTTGTCCAAAATCTAAAACCTACATATCATTTTCAAGGACACTTGTGATGTGGTCTTTCTTTTACTATTACTGACTTGTGTCTCGAGTGTTACCACATTATTGTGTACTCCACTGTATGTGGTGTTTCTCCTTCTCACCATGCCCTTTTATGTTGTTGATCCCTTGCTCTGTCTTGGCTCCCTGTAGAATTCCTTCTCCCACACATACTGCTAGCTAAACTCTATGCATTGTTCAAGAAATTTAAGCTTTCCTTATCAGCTTTGTCTCCTGCATTTCAAGTGAATACTGATCTTCCTCAGCCATCACCATTAATACCCTGATTACTCCTTGATCTGTAACTAGACTCGAATACCAGCAGACCACAGGGAAATAAACAAATACCCACCACAATAGGATGCGTACATACCAAAATGTGAAATGAGACAAGATTCTATACACAATAAAATATTTATATAATTATAATTCATTTAATACCTGTAGAGACTTGGGAGTATATATTGTGAATGGATTGTAAAGCAATTATACCAGGGAAAAAGGAAAATGTTGATGGATTCCGCTAAATTATTGATATGGAAAGATGGCCCAGAGATTCTGAATTTAGCATATATTACCATGAGCAGCTAAGCTAGCATTATCTCTATTGCTTAATTGATTGGTTGACTAAAATGTAGGCCCATGGTGGCTTACATTAAAGGAAGTTGAAGTGCTGAAACTTCTTTGGTGAACTGTAAATGAAGGAATAAAATGGCTCAAAAAGATAGGAAGGAGGAAATAGACTTAACATGTTCACCTTACGATGCGCATGTACTACAACCTCTGTTTTCTTCTTGATACCAATACCAGTGGCACTGCCTTAGAATTTTTTTTTTCCTAATGGTCTATAAATTCTACAAGAGGTTATAATTATTCAGCAACTTTATTTGCAGTGCCTACTACCTGCCTGGCAAATTATTTTATTTATTTTAAATGAAGAACCACAGTTTTCTTTTGTTGTTAATTCAACACATATTATTCAATATTTTGTTAAATATTAATATATTATTGATGACAAACACATAGTGCTATTTAATTATATTAATGATATATGTCAGTTCTGCAATGTACTTTTAAATTATTTGGAATTTATATCTGTTTTATTAATAGTATTTGCTATATATTTATTACATTATATTGGTATACTTCATTGATCTTCATTTATCTTTTTCCATTTAAATTGTTTCTAGTTTTTCCTACAATCAAAAATACTTCCACTTTGGGAGGCCAAGACAGGAGGACTGATTGAGGGCAGGAGTTTTAGATTAGCCCCGGCAGTGAGACCCTGTCTCTACAAAAAAATTTAAAAATTAGCCAAGTGTATAGTGTGTGCCTGTAGTCCCAGCTACTTGGGAGGCAGAGGTGGGAGAATTGCTTGAGGCTGGGAGTTCAAGCCAGCATTGAGCCATAATCATGCCGCTACATTCCAGGCTGGGTGACAGAGAAAGCAAAAAGACCTTTCAAGTGATATCAACACTATCATGAAACAAGAAGCCCTGGACTCTCTTATCTCCTAGGGACACACAGTTTTAATGGCAATATGCAGACCAACTGTTTTTGTTAGAAATCTAGGAACTAGTGGAGCAGCTTCTGTACCATGGGTGAGTGCAAAGCCAGTCACATTTAAATTAGTGATACCCTCTCACCATAATCCCCACCCTGGCATAGCACTGTACATACAATTGTGAGGAAACTCCCAGATTTTCCCTGAGGATGTAGAGAGTTGGATAGTACATCCAGATCACAATTTCTCTTTCTTCTTTTTTTTATTGTACTTTAGGTTCTAGGACATGTGCAGATAATGCAGGATTGTTGCATAGATACATACATGGCTAGGTGGTTTGCTGCCTCTATCCCCCCATCAACTATATGTGGCATTTCTCCTCATGTTATCTATCCCTCCCACCCTCCCCACCCCCTGTTGTCCCTCCCTATTCCCCCACTTTGCAACAGGCACCAGTGTGTGATGCTCCCCTCCTTGTGTCCATGTTTTCTCATTGTTTAACACCTGCCTATAAGTGAGAACATGCAGTGTTTGATATTCTGTTCTTGTGTCAATTTGCCGCCAATGATGGTTTCCAGATTCATCCATGTCCCTACGAAGGACATGAACTCATCATTTTTTATGACTGTGTAGTATTCCATGGTATATATGTGCCACATTTTCTTTGTCCAGTCTATCATTGATGCACCTCTCAGGTTTTCTTGGTACTGCCCAAGAAAGTGACTTTTATCTGACCTGTCTTGGAGTGCTGATGGGACCTGGCGTAACAAAGGCAGTGGTTTTTACTAGAATGCAAGCATTTGACAAAGCTCCTCCCTCTGACTCAGCACAAAGAGGTGAGTGAAGAAGAAAATAACCTTCAGTTCCTAGCTTCTCCTTGGGTAGAAAAAGACTTGGACAGCATACCCAATGTCTCAAATTTCTGGGTGCTATCTGAGGGACTAGCTTTTATGTCTCCTGTCTCAAAGCACTGAGAGGGCCCAGCATAGGTCAGACCTTTGGGGGCTACATGAAGCAAGCTGGTAGGTTGAACTAGCGTGTGGGCTTTCACCACAGCTCTTCCCCAGGGCTCAACACAGGATAAGTGGTGGAATGCTCCAGCTTTTAGCCTCTCCCTGAGAGGCAAAAAGTTGAACCATGTGCAGAAGTTCCAAATTTTCTGGGAGAAAGCCCAAGTAACTAGCTTCTGTCTAAAAGTGCTGACAGGTCCTAGTATATTCTAGATGCTTAGGGGCCACTGAGAACAAAAAATGTAGTTAAACTAACAAACAAGCACTAGCCACAATTACTTTTCTGAGTCCAGCACAAAGCCAAAGGAAAGAAAAACTCCAAATTCCAGATTTTTTCTGAGAAGGAGAGTTGAACTATGCATCCAATATTCCAAATTCTCCAGATGCTACCCTAGGGAGTGCCTTCTGTCTTACCTGTCTTGGAGTGTAGACAGAACTTGAATTATTCTAGACATTTGGGAGCAGCTAGGAACAAAGATAATGGTTTAGACAACCATAAAGATTTGAGAGTCCCATAGATATCTGGCTGGTTTGATTAGTAAAGTTCTCATGTATAAGACCAATCTAGGAAGACCAAGGAAAATAGTAATTTTTTTTCTATTAAATAGATTTTCACATAAAGATGCAAAGAAAAGAGATAAACAGGGAAATATACCCACACAAGATACATCTCCAGGAATTAAACCTCATGAAGCAGAGATATAAATTACCAGAGAGAGAATTAAAAACAATTGTCATAAATATGTTCAATGACCTCAGGAGAACAATGCATGACAAACTAAGAATTTCAATAATCAGTAAAAATTTTTTTAAAAATCTTTGAGCTGAAAAATATCATAAATTAATGAAAAATTCAATGAAAGAATTCAACAGCAAGCAGACTAGTGCACGCAGAAATAATCAGTCAACTTAAAGATAGATCATGTGAAAATGTCCTGTCAGAAGAGGGAACAAAAGCAGTGAAAAGGAGTGAAGAAAGCTTATGACAGGACTTATGAGATACCATTAATTTGGCTAATCTGTGTATTATGGAATTCTAAATAGAAGAAGAGGGCTGTAGGAACAGAAAAGTTATTCAAAGGAATAGAAACTGAAAATTTACTAAATCTAGGTAAGGAAATTCACATTCAGATACAGAAAACCCAAATGACCTCAAGTAAGGTGAATCTAAAGAAATTCACACTGAGACACATTATAATCATATTGTCAGATGTCAAAGACAAAGAGAATTTTGAAAGCTGCAAGAGAACAATGATTTGTCATATACAAGATAATATTTATAAGACTAATAGTGGGTTTTTTCACCACAAATCCTGAAGTTCAAAGGAAATGAGATGCTATGCTCAGAATGCTCAAAAAAAAAAAAAGAAAAAGAAAAAAACCTGTCAAGTGTGAATACCATATCTGGCAAAACTGTCCTTCAAAAAGTAACGATACGCAAAGACTTTCACATACAAACAGAAGCTACTAGATCTGCCTTACAAGAAATGTGAAAGAGAATTCTTCAACTTAAACCAAAGAGAAACAGTGATACAATAGTTTAAGGAAGTACAAAACTCATTGGTAAAGCTAACTATGTAGACAAAACAAGAATGTGTATTATCGGAATGGTGATCAGTAATTAACTTCTAATTGTAATATAAAGTTAAAATACAAAAATACAACAGTATTAAAAATAACTGTAACTAAAATTATTAAATGAATGCACGATATAAATAGATGTAAAATGTGACATCAATACATAAAGCATGTGTGAGGTAAAAATATAGAATTTTTGTTTGTGGTGGAAGTTGTTATCCATTCCAAAAGGACTGTTATAATTAAAGATAATTTATGTAAGCCCTGTGGTAACCACAAAAAGAACATACCAATTGAAATTACACAAAATAGAAAGCGAAAGAAATCAATGCACGTTAACAACAAAATTAACAAAACACAAAAGAAAGGAAGAGAGTAAAAGAACAAAATAACTGTAAGACAAACAACTTAGTTTTGAAAAGAGATGTTGAAGATTGTTCCATAGTCATGCATCACTTAATGTCAAGGATATTTTCTGGGAAATGTCTCTTTGAGCAATTTCATCACTGTGCAAACACCATGTTGTGTATTTACACAAACCTAGATGGTATAAACTACTATGCATGCAGGCTATATGGTATAGCCTATTGCTCTTAGGCAAGAAACCTGTACAGCATGTTATTGTACTGAATACTGTAGGCAATCGTAAGGCAGTGATCGGTATATGTGTATCTAAACATGTCTAAACAAGGCAAAGGCATAGTAAAAATATGATACAAAAGATTTTTCTAAAAACAGGTATACCTGTGTAGGGAACACACCATAGATGAAGCTGACAGGACTGGAGTTGCTCTAGTTGAGACAGTGAGTGATAAGCGAATGTGAAGGTATAGGATATTATTGCACACTACTGTAGACTTTATAAACACTGCATATTTAGGCTAAACTAAATTTATTTAAAAATACTTTTATGTCTTCAATAAGAAATTAACTTCAGCTTACTGTAACATTTTACCTTCATATACTTCTAAATTTTCGTTAACTTTTTGACTCTTATAATAATGCTTAGGTTAAGACACATTGTACAGCTGCACAAAAATATGTTTTTTATATCCTAATTCTATAAGTATTTTTCTATTTAAAACTGTATTTATTTATTTTTACTTTTCAAGCTTTCTTGTTAAAACTAAGACATAAACACGCACATTATCCCAGACCTACATGGAGTCAGGATCAACAATATTACTGTCTTCTGTCTTCACATCTTGTCCCACTGGAATCTCTTCAGGGGCAATAATACACATGATACTGTCATGTCCTTGGATAACAGACCTTTATTTGGAAGACCTGCTGAAGGACCTGCCTGATGCCACGGTGCACTTAACTTTTTTTTTTAATAAGTATTAGGAGTACACTCTAAAATATTAATGATTAAAAGTATAGTATGGTAAAACCATAATTGTGGTAATTTATCATCATTATCAAGTATTATGTATTCTACGTAATTGTTTATATCAGACTTTTATATGACTTGCAGTGCAGTTGGTTTATTTATAAACACATCACCACTAACACATGAGTAATATGTTGTTCGATGATGTTATGAGAGCTACAACATCACTAGGTGATAAAAATATTTTAGCACCATGATAATCTATTTTAATCTTGAATATGTGGTCCATCATTGACCAAAATGTCATTATGCAATACATGAGTGCATAGATGTAATTACTTGAAGTGTAAATTGGTTAAACTCCCAAATCAAAAGACAGGAAGTGGCTGAATGGATTTTTTTAAAAATAAAAAATATAAGATCAAACTCTGCTAGCCACAAGTGTCTCACTTTAGATTTAAGAACTTCTGAAAGTGAAGGGATAGGAAAATGTATTCCGTGTAAATATTAAACAAAAGGGAGCAGAAGTGGCTATATTTATGTAAGTTAAAATGGACATTAAGTCAAAAACTGTCACAAGAGACAAGAACATTAAATAATCATATAAATGTCTTTTCACCAGGAAAATAGAAAAATTATAATTATACATGCTTCTGAAATTAGACACTTATATGTGAAAGGGAACACTGACAGAATTGAAAAAAGAAATGGGCAGAATACATTAACAATAGAGTACTTTAATACCCCACTTTTATGATGGATAGAACAACCAACATAAAATCAACAAAGAAACAGCAGACTTGAACAACGCTGTAGGCTAAATGGACTAATAGACATATTTAAATTTTCACCCAATAGTGAAAGAGTATACATTATTCTCAAACATACATGGAGTATTCTTCAAGAGAGACCGTTAGGCATGTTAGGCCACAGATCAATCCTTAACAAATCTAAGATTAAAATTTTGTTTAATAGTGTGTAAACAACACGCTATTAAACAATAAATGGTTCAGAAGTGAAATTAAGAAGGAAATTAAAAATATATTGTGACAGGCTGGGAGCGATGGCTCACACCTGTAATCCCATCACTTTGGGAGGCCAGGTGGATGGATCACCTGAGGTCAGGAGTTTGAGGTCAGCCTGGTTATCATGGCAAAACCCCGTCTTTACTAAAAATACAAAAATTAGCCAGATGTGGTGGTGCTCATCTGTAATCTCGGCTACTTGGGAGGCTGAGGCAGAAGAATCGCTTGAACCTGGAAGGTGGAGGTTGCAGTGTGTCAAGATTGTGCCAATGTACTCCAGCCTGGTCAACAGAGGGAGATGCCATCTCAAAACACATGAATGAATGAATAAATAAATAAATGTACACAAAAATAGGCGCGCGCATGCGTGCGCACACACACACGTGTTGAGACAAACTGATACTAAAACATAGCATTAAAAAAAACATGTAGAATGTAGCAAAAGCAGTACTAAGAGGAAAGTTTATAGTGATAAACACACACTTAAAAAGAATAAATCCCTCAAAATTTTAAAAATATAACTTTACCCCTCAAAGATCTAGAAAAAGAAGAATGAACTGTTCCATGTTAGCAGAAAAGAGGAAATAATATGATTAGAACAGAAATTTTAAAATAGAGGACAGAAAAGCAATAGAAAAAACAATCATAAGAGTTGATTTTCTGAAAATATAAACAAAATCGACAAAATTTTAGCTAAACTAAGAAAATAAAAGACTTACATAAATCAAATCAGAAATCAAAGAGGAGGCATTACAACTAATGCCACAGAAGTAAAATGTATCATAAGAGACTACTATGAATACACAAAGAAACTGGGTAACCTAGAAGAAATGGATAAATTCTTAGAAACATACAAGCTGCAAAGATCGAATTATAAAAAAACCAAAATCTGAACAGATCTGTAACTAACAAGGATATTGAAACAGTAATCAATAACACTCCCCCAAAATAAAAGGGCTATAGAAAGACTGCCTTACTAAAAGCTACCAAACATTGAAAGAAGAATTCATACCAACTCTTCAAACAAATTGAAGAGAACACTTCTAAACCTCTTTTTTTTTTAAGCCAGCAGTACCCAGATATCAAATTAAACAAAGACATTGCAAGGAAAGAAAACTACAGGCCAATAAGTCTGAAAAATGTACTTGCAAAAATATTCAACAAAATGAAATACCAGCAAATCAAAATCAACCACACATTAAAGGGATCATACACTACGACCAAGTATGATTAATCTTCAGTCTGCAAGGATAGTTCTTCATATAAAAAACAAATTAATGTGACATACCATGTTAACAGAATGAAGAATAAAAATCATATGATCTTCTCAATAAATGCAAAGAAATTTACATAATTTCATGGTACATTAAAAACTAGGAAAAGCGGAAAGTTACTTCAACATAGTAAAAGATATATATGAAAAGCCCATAGCTAATATCATTATCAATGATAAAAAACAGAAAGTATTTTCGCTAAAATCAGAAGACAGGAATGCCCATGCTTAGCAATTCTATCCAACTACCAGAATAATTAGGTTAAAAAATTCCTAAAACCCGTTCATACTAAGAGGAAGAAGCAAAATTGTCTGTAGAAAACATAATCATATAGAAAATCCTAAAGACCGATGTTTTTGTGAAGTCTTTAGGATTTTCTATAAGATTTCTTGTTAGGTGTTTTTCTGAAGTCTTTAGGATTTTCTAAAAGATTTCAACATTCTACTTATTGACTATTTCTTTATTGAATATAGAAATATTCAATAAAGTTGCAGAATACAAAATCAATATATAAAAATCAATTGTATTTCTATATACTAACAATGAACTGCCTGAAAAGATTTTAGGAAAACAGTCCTATTTAGAAAATCATCAAAAATAATTAAATAGTTAGAAATAAACTTAACTAAGGAGGTTATAATGGTTATTATTAGGTGTCAACTTAGCTGGATTAAGGGCTGCCTAGTTGGCTGGCAAAGTATTGTTTTTGGGTGCGTCTGTGAGGATGCTGGAGGAGACTGACGTATGAGTCAGTGGTCTGGGGGATGAAGACCTACCCTCCATGTGGATGGGCACCAATTAACTGCCAGTGCAGCTGGAACAAAGCAGGAAGAAAAAGAGAAGAGAAGCTTGTTTGCTCAGTCTTCCGGCTCTCTCTCTTCCCATGCCAGACACTTGCCTCCTCTCCTCATGTCCTTGAACTTCAGACTCCAGGTTCCTCAGTCTTTGGACTCTAGGACTTGCATCAGTGGCCTCTCCGGGGCTCTGGGCCTTCTGCCTCAGACTGAGAACTGCACTGTCAGCTTCCCTGATTTTGAAGCTTTGGGAGGTGGAGTAAGCCACACTACTGGCTCTTCTTGTTCCCCAGCTTGTAGATAGCCTGTCATGGGACTTCACTTTGTAATTGCATGAACCAATTCTCCTTAATTAACTCCCTATTTTATATACATATATTCTATTGGTTCCGTTCTTCTGAGGAGCCATTACTAATACAGAATTGAAAGACTTGTAAACTGAAAAGCACAAAACATTGATGACGAAAACTAAAGAAGACAGAAACAAATGGAAACAAATCCCATGTTCATTGATCAGAAGACAAAATAGGGACAAAATGTTTATACTATCCAATGGCAATTTATAAACTGAATGCAATCACTATTGTACTCATGAAGGAATATTTAACAGAAATTAAAAAGAGAATTCTAAAATTTATCTGGAATCATGAAGGACCCCAAGTAGAAAAATACTATTGAAAAATAATAAAGCTGGGGAGATGTCATACTTCCTGATTTATAAATATATTTTAGACCTACAATTACTAAAACAGTATTGCACTGGCATAAAATCAGGCATATAGACTAATGAAAATAAATGGAGTGTGAAGAAATAAATGCATGAATATATGATCAACTGTTTTTTGATAAAGTGCCAAGAATACATGTCGGGAAGTGATTGGACTTTTCAACAATAATGTTGGAAAAACCAGAGAATCATAAGAATAGAACGAAATTGGATTTTTATCTTATACAAGACACTAATATGAACTCAAAATGGAATAAACACTTAAATCTGCTACCCAAAACTACAAAACTCCTAGAAGAAATTATTGAGAAAATTCTTTATCTTAGTCTTGGCAATAATTTCATAAATAGGACACAAAAGGACAGGCAACAAAAGTGAAAATATACCAGTGGGGCTACATCAAACATAAAAAGTTTCTTCACAGCAAAGGAAACAATAAACTAAATGAAAAGCCAATCTGTAGTTTGGGAGAACGGTTTTAGCAATCATATATCTGACTGGGGGCTAATTTCCAACATGTCTGAGAAACTCAAACAACTGAACAACAAAACAAAACAACAATACAAAATTAATAACTCTATTAAAAATGGGTTAAGAACTGAAATAGACATTTCCCCCAAAAAAGAACACACATATGTGAGATGTGTTCAAAAAGATGCTCTGTGTCACTAATGATTAGAGGAATGCAAATTAAAACCACAATATCATGTCACATGTTGTAGAATGGCTATTATTTAAAACAAAAACAAAACCCAAACAAAATAAAACAATTGTTGGCAAGAACTTGCAGACATTAGAACTCCTTTTATTGTTAGCGAAAATGCAAAATGACACAGCTGCCGTGGAAAACAGTATAAAGGCTCCTCAAAAAACTAAACGTAATACTACCACATGTTGAAGCACTCTCATCTCTGAGTATTTACCCAAAATAATTGAAATCAGAATTTGAAGAGATACTAGCATCCTTATGTTGATGGCTGCTCTATTGACAATAGCCAAGATGTAAAAACAACCTAAATGATCAGTGATTAATGAGTGCATAAAGAAAATGTAGTCTATACATCCCATAGAATATTATTTAGCTTTAAAAAAAGAAGACAGTACTGCAATATGCAACAGTGTAAATGAACCTGGAAAATATTATACTAGGGGAAATAAGCCAGTTACAGTACAAATACTGCATAATTCTACTTTTGTAAGGAACCTAAATAGTCAAACACATTGAATCTAGAAGAAGAGGGAAACTAAGAGTTGCCAATCAAAGTGTATAAAGTTTCAGTTATGCTAGATAATTAAGTTCTAGATATCTGCTGTACCACATTGTTGCTATAGTTGACAATACTGTATTGCACACTCAAAAATCTATTATGAGGGTAGATCTTTTGTAAAGTGTCTTCATTATAAGAAAATAAAAATAGAAGAAAGTGAGAGAAAAAACTAATTCCATGGTTCCTGGTCATCTCACACATTTATTCTGGTGTATGTGAACAAAAGTTTCTTTTTAGTTGTTTCTTTCACTTAAAATTGGAATTTAGGAACTTTCATGTACAGCAAATTATTTTACTAATTCCCACCAGGATTTTGTAAATTTCTTACCAATATAAAGTGACATAATATTGTGGTTTCTTTGGTTTTGATAACATTCTTTTTCATATCATTTAATCACTGAAAACTAAAATTGCTAATTTTTTCCTATGCTGTTGGCTACTCAAGTTTTCTCTTCAGTGTCATGCTTTTGCCATGAGACTCTTAGGGTATCACTTTTCCAGCTGGAAACCTCTGTGGCCAGTGGCACTTCTGCCTGAATTTTGGCTTGTGCCTACTGGGCTCATTATGCCCACTTTGTATGGCAAGCTGGGCTCAGCACACACTACCAGCCCGTATCCCATGCCTGCCATGGGTAAGCCAGGTGCGGAGTGCAGCAAGTATTGGGTCTGGCCACTCCACACAGCCAGGCATGCCAGCTGCTGCTGTGGGGAGGGCAGCTCCAGGCAGCAGCACAGATTCCAGCTCCATGAAAAGCTACAGCTGGATCATAAATACCACATGCACCTTCCACTATAGGCACCCATGTCTGAATGAGGGGAATGTGATAGCTGGCTCTTGGAAACTTGGAAATGCAGAGCCTCAAAGAGGGTGTCACAGCCCTGGCTGGGGGAGCCCTAGTTCTGGCCTCCCCAAGGGACTGTAGCTCTTCTTTTATTCTCTTTTCCAGCACTGTGGCAAGTGGGGGAAGGTTTCAGTGTTGTTTGTGTTACTGTTCTTTCAGTTCTGCCATACAGCAGGTCCCAAGTTCTCATTACCACGTCTGGGAAGAATGAGGTATTCAGGCAACTGGAGAGTGAGGAAGGCAGAGAGGAGCTTTATTGAGTGACAGAACAATTCATACCCAAAGTGAGTAGCTTCTTTCAACAAACAGGTTGTCCTGACAACTCAGGGAAACTCAAAGCTGGTAGCTCCTTCCTGCAGCTGGTAGTTTCAACATCTGTCCATGTCTAGCTGAGGCTAAGGATTTTATGGGCTTAGAAGGGAGGACATACTGCTGATTGATCCATGAGTGGGCATGGGAAGGCCTGTAAAAAGCACCGTAAGTTCTCACTCTGGGCTACAGCCTCCACCCAGAACCTGGCCTTCGGGCTTCAGACTATCCTGGCTTGAAGGTGGGATTTCACCTGAAGCTCAGCCACTCCTGACCAGGATTCTGCCTGACCCTTGCTACCATCAACATGCTGTCCATGTTGCCCAGGCTGTTTGTGCTGATGGGTGCCTATAGGCCTGCACCAAGCCACCCTTAGATCTCCTTCAGCTGCCCTCTAATGCTTGTCAGCACCCAAAATCCAGGAGGAGCTTAGGTATCAGGGTCTGGCATGTCTGCACGGCCCCAAGTGCATGCACACCTGGCCTGGTTGTGAAGGCACCTAGACTTGGCCATAACCTTGCTTTGCCCTAGAGTGGGCTCTGGGAGCAGGAGAATCAGGGAGCAGGAGTAGACATTTTTAAGCCTGTTGGGCAAGGGGCTTCCCAGGAGGCCCCTGAGAGCACAGGGATGCCAGGTTCTAGAGCCACAAGCTGGATGGCTGTTGCTGAGCTGCCCCATCTGCCCCACCAACTCAGTGGGCGGCAGGGCTTTTGCCTGCCAATGGCTCCCTGACCAGGAACATCCTTGGGGAGAATGCAGCCCTGGCCATCCCTCTTCTACTGCAACTGGTATCCTTGCAGCAGCTCCTCCAGATGGGCCATCACCACCATCACTTTCACATGTTTTGTCCATTTCATTTACCTTTTCTTTATCAAATTGTAAATTTTATGAATTCTATATGTTAATCATTTGTCAATTATCTGTGTTGCAACATCTACCAAACTTGACTGGTCTTTAGCATCATATATGATATCCTATGTTCTATAAAACTTAATTTTAATTAATCAAATCTATCATCATTCTTAAGTCAAAACAACCTCTCATATTTTTTTTCCAATTTCTGTCTTTTTTATATTCAGAAGTTACACTCTAGTAGAGTCAGAAGTAGAGATCTATTGTCATTTTGTAATACTGAGCTTCAATTATCCAAAAATCATTTCTTAAATAGTTATTACCCATTAATTTGTAGTGCTGCCCATGTCATACAATAAGTTTCTTTATAGGCTTTGTCTCATTTCTGCCTCTCCACCCTATATTTCAAATCACACTATAGTTTTACGCTTCATGTTGATATACAATCCCTTTATGACTTACTATCTATTCATATTTATTAGGCTTTTAATTTCCATGTAAGTTTTGGAATATTTGCTTAGCACCACCAAGATCATTTTGTGATATTAATTGAATCTGCATTACATTTATAGAATAATTTGAGGAAAGCTGACATTATTAGGAAACTGAATCTTTTCTTTCATCAATGTGCCTCAATATTCCATTTATTCAGGTCTATTTTTAAGTTACTCATATTTTTTTCAATAATATTTTACAATAACTTCATAAAGTTCCTATGCATGTTTATTAAATGTATTTCATATAGGTTTCTATGTTAATAGAAATGACATTTTTTGGTGTCTTCTGTTTTCTAATTGGTCATTCATGAAGAATACAAATGGTTTTAATTTTATACACTGACAAACAAATATACAGCTTAATGAATTGACTAATTCATTCTCACAGTTCATGAAATCCCTTGGATTTGTCATGCAAATGACTATGTGGTTTCCAAATAAGAGATAAAATACATGTTTTTCTTCATGATTTATCTACCTATTCCTATTTATAATTGATGTTGCACCTAGAACTTTAAGTAAAATATTAAATAAATAGAGGTTGTAATAGTTATCTTTGTTCTTAAAGGAAATATTTCTAAAATATCAACCCTGACCATATTTTCTGTGGGGTCAACATGCATCTTTACTGCCTTAAAGAAGTTATCTTCTGTTTTTAATTTACTAAGCAGATTTTCATTGTGAATGTGTATTGCCTTCTATTAGATAATTTTTCTGCATTTGTTAGGATGATTACAGACTTTCATTTTATTAGTGTGTTGAGATGTATTTTTAGATATTATTAAAATGTTGAAACTTTCCTGAAGTTCTGTGATTATGTGCACTTGATAGTAGATAGTACCTTTTTAATACATGGCCAAATTATATTTACCCATGTTTTCTTTAGACTTTTTTATTTGCATATTCACAAGCAAAATTGATATAGAATTTTCTATTCTTATTCTTTCTTATTTGAAATGTTGTATCAGCTTTAGAAAATAAACTTGGTAGCTATACCTTTTATTTCTTTGAAACTTTTTATACAATATGAGGATTATTTTTTTGTTCAAAGTTTACAACTTTTTTAACGTAAAACTGCTTGGGCCTTGTAGCTTATATTGGTGATTCTACAAACAGCATTTCCTCGGCTCACTAGAGCTGTAGCTGGGTTTGACAATATTCTACTTTGTTCCTGTTTCCAAGGTCATAGAAGTTTTCTTATCCCATGTACAGGACCAGGCAAGTGTAAGGTGGTAGTTATCCTTTAACCAGTAAAGTTGAGAGTAGAGGGTTAAATGTTTCAGCCTCCTTATTTATATCCATAGAGTTTATTCAGAGATGTGCTCTATAGGGCGACGTAGAAGACCCCCAGGAGGATTTAAATTCAGTTGGTCATAGGAGTAATAGCTTAGTAACATATTTTATATTATTCCTTACTTTTCTCTGTCACTCCCCTTCCCTCACCTCTGCTTCCAGAGATCACCTTCCAGATAAACTATGTATAAATGTATAAATTCCTGTCTAAGGCTTTGTTTTTAGCGTCTGCCAACTAGCACATGCAGTTGTGGAAGAGGTGTTAGAAGGCAACCCTCATGATGACATTTAGAACTAGATCACACACTGATCAAATGGCCACAAGGACCCAATTGCTACCCATATGTGGATACTATTAACTCCTGGGATACTGTAGAACATCAATTAATAACTTGTTCCTCTATTTCGGATAAGGAGTTGTGGAAGAATAGAAGAAATGGACTTAGGTGAAACTCCCTATCATTTGAGGCAAAGAGAAGATGGTAACATAAAGATTGTTAGTGGTTCAGATTTGTTAATGGCTGTTAAAATGGTTAAAAACCTTCTTTTAAAAAAAGCTAACAGGTACAAGCGAGCCATTCCTACGTTATGTGCATGCTGTGAAAATGTAAAGGACTGCAGGACAGTATTTTAAAGAGACCCTCATCTTCTGCAGCTACAGTGAAGACTTGAAAACAAACCAAGAATTTAATTTGAAAGGTGACAAAATTACAAAGGAGGATGAATGTATCGTCTTGATTGGATGTCTATTTCAGAAAATCATGACTTGATAGGGAAAAATGTAAACCCTTAAAACAGGGATTGGATCATTTGGGTGCATATGCCTGAAAACAGATTCTACTGAACAGTATTTGGATTATCAGAGGAAGTAACCTCACTCTTCCTAGACGGGAACTATCTCTCTCTGCGAAGACTACGCAAAAAATTCACATATGGAGATTTCTTTAGGAGATAATGCTTTTTCTCCAAAATGTCCCCACCTTACTTCCCTCATTGCCTCTAGATATTAAGTAATATTAGCTTTCTGCATAGCCTGAATGGGGCACACATAAAAAAAAAAAAGAGAGAGAGAGAGACATAGCAACTAGTTAATCAGCAATAGCAGAAACAGTGAAATATGGGTAAGTTTGGAGTTTGAGAATATTGAAAAGGAGGGTGTGGGTAGAATATGAACCTAGATAGGCAAGAATTAACATGAGATAAATCTCGTGTTGTGCCTCAGAATTTAATGGACTGCCAAATAAATCAGGAGCCAATTCTAAAACTCTGCTGGGGTTGCTCTTTAAAGTTTGAACATGATGATAGAATACAGTAACTAAATAGACATGTCAAATTTTATTTGCGGTGTATTGAGGAATAGGTCAGAAGACACACAAATATAAACATACTTATCACGTATGACCAGATAATCTGCCAGATTATATCCTGAGAAGGGACAAAAAAACTTCTGTTCACTAAGAAAAATATTTATGGGGCATCAGCATTCTTGAGAAGCTCCATGGTGGCTGTTCTTAGAGTCCAGGGTTGACAAAAGATTTTTTTACATGGAACTAGGATTCTTAGATCAATGGATATTATAAATTTCTGGCCTCTTGGAGGCAGTGTGGCAGCAATTATCAATCAGCATCAAGGTGTATTTAACTTTCATTATAGACAGCAAAAGTAGATAGGTAACCGTTGGCATTTGACCTGCCAGAACCCATGAAGTTGAACCTAGACCATGATGTTCTTAGGGAAAGAATGAATGTGCAGTCAACAAAGATACATTTTGACCTGTATGACCAGAAAAAAGAAAAATCAAGGGCTGGTGGACAAAAGCTTGTATCTGTTGCCACAGTAACAAAGCAGCAACCAGTTCTAAGCCTGTGAGTTTCGGAATTCATTGATTATGTATGCTAAGATGTCTTTTAAAAGGTCTTGCACTATCAGTAAAAATATATAAAATAAATATTCCTTGAAATCTTTCCCAAAGGGACCTGAATTCATTTATGAGCATAACAAAATCAGTGAAAAGAGAAGACTGAGATAATTTGAACGTTGATAGAATCGTAGTATAAACTAGTACTTATGTCATGGGCTTTAACATGCCACGATGACTAGTTTATTAGAGTGGGGTATTATGGAATACAGGGCGTAAATGGAGTCCTGACTCACGTCCATCTATAGTGAGTCAAAAGCATCTATGGACACACCTGATGGTAATTGTTCTGGCTCTCGAATGCATAACTGGAATGGTTGTAGGTTCTAGTGACTGAACCCTCATGTTTGGTTCTCTAACCTATGAAAGAAGATCTGTTATTGTAGGAAATGTAAAATGAAAGTCCTTGAACCAACTTCACGAACTCCTCACCCACCTACACACACACACACACACACACACACACACACCCAGTCAGGAGACTTTGTCAGAAGCAATATTATATTTTTAGTAAAATTGTAGAGAATACGGTTATATTCAAAGTCTTTAAGGTTGCAGGAACAATAGAATACTTCATATTTCTCTCCAATTGGCTTGTATGGTTTCTGCAAAAACAAATTGGATTATGGTGGGTCAACGCACTGTTGTAAACCTGACCAGGTTGTAGTACCAATTCCCATTGGTGTGTATGATATCATGTATTTATTAGAACATTTCAATGTATCCTTTTATATTTAATATGTGGTCATTGATTTGAATATTTTTCAGTCAACAGCAGTGAAATGAATACAAAGCCATTGTCCATTTAGAAAATATAATAGTACAAGTTCATGATTTCCAAAGCTATGTTAACTCTCCTGCTGTCTGTCACAATATGATATGGATGAGCATGATGGTTTTAACATTCCACACAAGATCATGTTGGTGCAGTATATTGATGTCATTATTCTTGCAACCTCCGCCTCCTGGGTTCAGGCAATTCTCCTGCCTCAGCCTCCTGAGTAGCTGGGACTACAGGGATGCGCCACCATGCCCAGCTGATTTTTTGTATTTTTAGTAGAGATGGGGTTTCACCATGTTGACCAGGATGGTCTCGATCTCTTGACCTTGTGATCCACCCGCCTCGGCCTCCCAAAGTGCTGGGATTACAGGCTTTGATGTCATTATTCTAATAAGACCTATGAAAAGTAAGTGGCAAGTAAACCTAATACTCATGTAAGACACATATTGCCCAAGTTTAAGAAAAAAAAAATCCTGCAAATGTTTAGGGCTCTGACACATTGATGAAGTTTGTAGAGACTCAATGGTCTTGCACTTACCCTTTAAGATAAAGACCAAGTTATTGTACCTTGTGCATTTTATCATTAAAAAAGAGATAGAGTGCTTAGCAGGTCTATTTTGATTTTAAAAGTAGTGTTTAGCACCAAGGATATCCCTACAGTTTAGGGGACCCTGAAAATACTTAAAGAATCTTGCCTATACAAACACAATGATTTAAAAACACATTATTAAATCCATTAGCCTATGCGAAGCACCCTAACTTATCTATAAAGACTTAGAACTGGCCAGGCGTGGTGTCTCACACCTGTAATCCCAGCACTTTGGGAGGCTGAGGCGGGATGATCACGAGGTCAAGAGATTGAGACCATCCTAGGCAATATGGTGAAACCGCGTGTCTACTAAAAATACAAAAATTAGCCGGGCGTAGTGGTGGGCACCTGTAATCCCAGCTACTGGGGAAGCTGAGGCAGGAGAATTGCTCGAACCCGTGAGGCGGCGGTTGCAGCAAGCTGAGATTGCGCCATTGCATTCCATCCTGGGCAATAGAGCCAGACTCTGTCTCAAAAAAAAAAAAAGACTTAGAATTATGAGTAAAAGATGAGGTAGGCACACATTTATTTGGTGTCCAAACATTGAACCCGAAAACACTTTGCAGGGCCCAGTTAGCATCTCTTCACATGTACTTTATAACATGGCATTTCTAGCCAAGTTCATATATCCCACCATGAGAAAAAGATAGCAAGTTGTTAATACCCACAATCCATTACTCTTTAGAACCCATCTCTATCAAAACAACATGGATGTTTTATCACAAATATAACTTTTAATTTATCATGAGTAAAAGTCTGAATTTTAAACAGATTCTTAGAATAGTGGTTTATACTTATCAGCTTGTTCAGCTTTAGCACCTGTTTCATCTCCAGTAGCTTTTCCAGAACTACTACCTTCACCATGATGCTCCATGAATTTTCTCAATCCAAACTAGGTTTATTTAGTAATCTAACTCTGAGGTTCCGTCAATCATTTTACTTAATGATGGCTACATCATTACTCACGTGTCTGCATCATTCATTTAACATATGTGAATACCGACTTCCAATGACTCTTTCAAAAGTTGTTTATATGCTTCTCTGATGGCCGCAAATGCAAATATTTCCCAGAGAGTATAGGAGAATGTGAAAGACAATACATTTGTTAATCATACAAATTCACTGCTCTGAACACTATAGAATAAAGTTAAACCAAGACATTTTTCAACTTTGTCATTTCTTGAATTCATTCTTTGGGTCCTGATGATGACTGCATTTCTAGAATGTGATCACTTCCAACCCTGACTGCACCTGCCTTCCATAAATTGCAACCAGCATAGGCAAGGAGCCCAAAGGCAAAGTGAGAAAAGTGGTAAAATTAAAGCAAAGAATACCCATCCCTCATCCAGCATGGCTTAAGACCAACCTAGGAGATCATGATGTCATCACCCTGGCCTAAGGCCAAAAAGAACTGCAATTCAAAAAAAAACAAAAACAAAAACAAACCTGTGGTATATAATGAAATGAAGGTCTCAGAAGTTTTAGAGGAGAGAGGTGCTTGTGAAGGGGGATAGGTGATGGTACTAGAATTACAGAGATGCAAAAGGACAAATTATGCTTGCTGTCACCTCTACTACTCTAAAATGTAAGTGTGGAGGTAGCACTACATCTGCAACACAGAAATATGAGGGCCAACCCAACAGCCCACACAGCACCTCAATCCCAAAGGTTGGCAGTCACATGTTGGTAGCTCATACCTCTGAATATATTCTGAGCCCAACATGAGAATGTGACCAAAAGAGAGTGGATCAGTACTATGCTGGCAGTTCAGTTTTACACAATCCTACAAAAGTAATACCTCTTGCTTGGCCATCCTCATAGAAATAGGATCTAACAACAGGGCCCTGGGACAACGTCATAAGCAGCAGTGCCAGGGCTCCTTAAGGCATCTGGTCAATGCCCCATGTAAGGACTGGGGGTGGTTAAGAGATAGAAAGCAACCCAGTGATAAGAGATGATAACTGAGGCCCGTGCAGATTTCTCACTGGGCTTCCTAGATGGCTAGTCTCAAGCATCAAAGGGTACTAATGATCAGTACACCTAGGTTTGGCCTGGGACACCCCAACTACTTGGCACTGCTGGCCCCAAGCCCAGATCTTAAAAGGATTCTTTGAAGGCCGGGCACAGTGGCTCATGTCTGTAATCCCAGCACGTTGGGAGGCCAAGGCGGGAGGATCATGCATGGGTGAAACCCTGTCTCTACTAAACCACAAAAAATCAGCCATGTGTGGTAGTGCATAGCTGTAATCCCAGCTACTCGGGAGGCTAAGGCAGGGGAATTGCTTGAACTCAAGAGGCAGAGATTGCAGTGAGCTGAGATGGTACCACTGCATTCCAGCCAGGTGACAGAGCAAGACTCCATCTCAAAA
>NW_016107479.1:2743633-2767035 GCF_001604975.1 Cebus imitator | reverse complement strand
GTGATCCACCCGCCTCAGCCTCCCAAAGTGCTGGGATTACAGGCGTGAGCCACCACGCCCGGCTAGGAAGATGCTATTTCAACAGAAATTGTTGTGGGATAAGGGAGATAGAAATGTGAATATCTGTGAGAAGGAAGCATATCAAGTGTGAGGTGAGCTGGGTAAGGATTATGAGGGCCATCTTGATGAGTGAAAAACAGCAACGAAGACTGCATGAGAGAAGCACAATGGGCTGGAATAGTAGGAAAGCCTGAGACCAGAGTAGTGACAAGAGGATGAAGGAACTTGGGCAATTTGAAGATTCTGTGTTTTGTGTTAATTTTGATGGAGAATCATTGGAAGCTTTTGAGTTGGTGACCAATACAGGTCACCAATGTATTGTGAACTGATTCGTGTTTTTTACTTAATTGCTTTCATTGTTCTGTGAGGAAGAGAAGGCTGATGCTAAACATGGAAGCAAGATTAAAGGTTGTTATAGTAGTTTATGTGATGGAGTTGTCCAAGTATATCAGAACTAAACATCCTCAGAGCATTGCACAAGTAAGTTGTATATAACTATTTGATTGTGCTTTATAATAATATATAATAATTACATCAATGTTTCTTAAAAGCTGTTAAATACAATCTAAAATTGTCATGCTTCATTCAGACGGCAAATATAATGAGTTTCTAAAAGGAATAATTGAAAGCAATCTATAATTGTTCAGAACAAATCAGAAGGAATAAATCTTGTAATTTAGAAATATTTGACTTTACTGACAAGGTCATTTTCATCCTAGGATAAATATATTTTACAACATAGGTTTTCATGTTTGTGAAGGCACCCATTAGCCGTATTTCAAAGCATAATTTAATGAGGAGTCTCTGACAGAAACATTCCAAAATTAAACCAAAATGTAAAATTTTGTGTGATATATAGATTTTCCTTAAATATTTCCAAAGAAAATACCTAACATGTAGGAAATTAGCCAGTCTAAAATACAGCATACAGATACTAAATAATCAGTGTTTCCATTGCAGATTATATGTATCACTGTATCTTGCCAGCACTTAATCACTTTTATGGAATTACAATTTGGTTCTCATGTGATTTACTTAGTCTGGGTTGATTTATGCCATTGAGAATTTGTTTAGTTAATGAAACATTTTAATTTATGACAGAAGGAAGCATAAAATTGCTTTGAATATCTTGATTCCATTACTATTGACTGCTGGTCAAAATTTTAAATGAGATGAAAAGTGAGAGATAAAAGCATTTTTATTTCAAATATACCTATTACTCATAGAATATGGATTTGAAACTAAAACACAAGGAACCAGTAGCTTTAACACTTCCTTCTCCCAACTCTTGTCTAGATATTGCAGCTCTTATTGACATATGGTACTGTCTGTGAAGTCTTTTCAGTGAAGCCTCACAGGGAAAGAGTGAGATGTTTCATAACGTAGTGTAATCAGTATGCTCTTGGCACCCAGCACTGGGTCTCCTTTCATCTGGCCCAGATGGTACAGATCCTTGACTCTTATAGTGTCTGCCTGAAATAAGAAAAGAGTTGAAAGCAAATTGGCTGATGGCCTATCCTGATGATTTCAGGATAACGTACATGGGTCAAAAAAACCTGGAGCATGTAAAACTTAGTTTTCTTCGTTAGTGGAGGTTCACTTAACCCTTGACATCAAGGTATGTCAATTTTTATTTACACCTGACTTAAACTTATCTGTTTCTATACAAGAACTGTTCATTTATGACCTTAAGTGTTTCCTTCATGCTGTGTGACTTTTCTTAAAAGAATTTAATAGGATAAGCGTTTCACAGAATCAGAGACTTCCAGGGTTCAGTTAAGTTCACATGTACTTTTAAGTGTCTGGGCTATATATTTGCTGCTTTACTAGATGCCTTCTTGCCATAAGGATGAGTGCACTGAGTGAATGACCTCTGTGACTAGTGTCAACTGGATTCTCTTGCGTTCTGTTTTCCTGTTAGATTTGACAAATGGAAGGTACCAGCAGAAGATTGAGTTTGGATGGTAGAAGTGGCGTCAAAGAGATGTGAAAATATTTATTTCCCTAGCATCCTACCTACCAGGCCACAGGAGGTTGCAATGACAGTATGCTTGGTCTAAGGCCCTAGTTCCTTTTTTGTGGCCTTCCCCGCAGAGCAAGAGACTGAGCTCTCTTGAGTTTTGGCAATCACTCACTTGCCTTGTACTAGGACTTTAGGGTGGTAATGGTTCCCGTTGTTCCTAGTCCGAGGATGCTTCACTGTCTACTTTTAGCTCCCCCTCATCATATTATGCTTTACAAAAAATTCATTCATTAAGCTGTTTTCTATATACCTATTTAAGTGTGCCATCTGTTTCCTGCCATGGCCGCTTGATACAGTCATTTAGTCTAACGACTTGTTGAATGCTTGAATCCATATTGTTAACACCTCTTCTAAATGGTCAACTTGACCATATGCTATAAATGAGTATTGTAACAGATAATTCATTATGTCATAAGACAACCTAGTCTCTGTTTAAACAACCTCTACTAAATTTACATTTTTATTTATGGCAAAATAGTAATGACTCTTTGCTCAACTACAGAGAAAACATTTTTGTGTTTCTGCATGGTTAGATTTCTCTGAATATAAAAAACTGGAACCTCAGCTAAAGAACAAGATTTTGAACTATAATGTATTGTCATCAGGGAGAATCAACCATAATCATTTTTATTCTTTGGGCAGCTGAACTCAAAATTTATATTCCAAGAGGAGAACAATATCAGTTTAACTTTGATTGGATTATGTTGTCACCTTTGGGGAAAAGAAGATCAATGACCTTGAATGACATTTTAAACAAGTCACTTTTAAAGGGAAAAGAGAATTCTGTATAAAAAAGGGCAATATTATTAGAAAAAAAAGAGTTATAGATACTAAGCCATCAAGAAGAGATGTTGATAAAGGTTTTAGCAAGTAAACGAAGGAATGTGAGCAAAGGTACAATGGCAAGGATAGAGAAGATGTCTGTGGAAATGAGATAATAGTTTGGTGAAAGAGAAGAATAAGGGAGGATTACGAAATGGAAAAAGGTAAATTAAAGTGGGATGCATTTTGTCAATGATTTTTGCTATTCTGTTTGTTTTGTTATTGTGTATTTGATAGGAGTATTAATAATTGAATAATATATTAAGAGGGCTAAAAAAATCAATTGATATATTCACACTTAATTTTCTTTCAGATAGGTCATTAATTGTGTAAAGAAATATAACTGATTTTTATATATTAATTTTGTAGCCTGCAACTTTACCATATTTATTTATTAGTTTAATGAGTTTTTGTGTGTATATATGAGAAGTCTTTAGAGTTTTCCACTTACAGAATCAAGCTATCTGTAAATAAGAAAAATTTTGTTCTTCCTCTCCTCTTTGGATGCCCTTTATTTATTTCCTTGTCTTATCGTTCTTAGTAGTACTTCTAGTACTATGTTGAATGGAAATTGTGAGATTGGCCATCCTTGACTTGTACCTAATCTTAGGGGAAAACCTTTTAGTTTCCCCCCATTGATTATGATGTTAGTTGTACAATTTTTATAAATGATCTTTGTTATATTGAGAAAATTTCCTTCTATACCTGAATTGTTGAGAATTTTTATCAAGAAAGGTTATTGACCTTTGTCAAATTATTTTCATGTATTTATTGAGATGATCATGTCGTTTTAATCTTACATTCTGTTAACAGGATGTATCACACTGGTTGATTGGCATATATTAAAACAACCTTGCATCTTAGGGATGAATTCAACTCTGCATAGTATTTAATCTTTTTGATAAACATCTGGATAATTCAGTTTGCCAGTTTTTATTGAAAATTTTTGCAAGTGTATTCATTAAAGATATTGACATATAGTTTTCTTATCTTGTGGTGCCTTTGTCTGGATTTGGTATCAGGGTGATGTTGGCATCACAGAATGAAATTGGAGTATTTCCTCTACTTCCATTGTCTGAAAATAGATAGTCTCTTCAACACATAGTGTTAAAAAACTGGATATCCATGTACAAAAGAATGAAATTTGGCATTTATCTTATACCATACACAAAATAGGACTCAAAATGGGTTAAAGATCTAAACATAACACCTGAAACTATAAAATTCCTTATTGAAAACACCAGGAAAAAGTACCTTATTGTTGGTTTGGCAAAGATTGTTTTTCATATCACACCAAAGACCAGGCCACAAAAGCAGAAAAGGAAGTGGGACGACATCAAACTAAACAGCTCCTGCACAGCAGAGGAAATAACCAAGAAAATGAAAAGGAGTCTATGGATTGGGAGAAAATATTTTTGAACCATATATCTGGTAAAAGGTTAGTATCCAAATAGAAATTCACATAACTCAATAGTGAAATAAATAAATAACCCGATTTAAAAATGTACCAGGGACCCAAATCAACATTTATCCAAAGAAGACATAGAAATGGCCAACAAGTATGTGAAAAGGGCTCAACATCAATAACCACCAGGAAAAAGCAAATCAAAACCATGGTAAGATATTCCCTCACACCTGTTAGGGTGTTTATTATAAAAATGAGAAGAGCTAACAAGTGATGACAGGGATATGGAGTAAAAAGATCCCTTGTACATTTCTCATGGCAATGTAAATTGGTTCAGGCACTACGGAAAACAGTATGGAGGTTCCTCAAACAGAGCTAACATTTTACCCAATAGCCCTTTTGCAGATATGTCACCAAGATACTCTCACTTTTACTGCAGCATTCTTATATGGAAACAACCTAATTATCTGTTGATAGATGAATGAATAAAGAAACTGTGGTTTATAAATATGATGAAATACTGTTAGGCCTCAGAAAGGATGAAGATCCCACAATATGTGACAACAACATCAAAAAGTTGAACACATAAAAATAGAAAAAACACATAGTTACCAGAGTGGGGAGCCAGGAGATGGAGAGATACGGATGAAAAGATTACAGTGTTGCAGTTCTGTAGGATGAATAAGTCTGGATATCTAATGTATAGAACAGAACTATAGTTAATACTATTTGTCTATTAGAAATAAGAAAGTAGATTTTAGGTCCTGTTACCACTACACACACACACACAAACACACACACACACACACACACACACACACACACACACACACGGCTATGTGAGATGATGGATATGTTAATGTGCTTGACTGTAGTAATCTTTATATATATATGTGTGTTAGTGTATGTGTATCAGTATATCGTAGTGTATACCTTAATATAGACAACAACATTTTTAAAAGATATCCATATCTACTGAAAATATACTTCTAATAATGATAGAACAATAAATATGTTTTCAGACTGAAAAACCTGAGAAATTTTGTTTTTAGCACAGTTTTAATAAAAAAAAAACACTGAAAGAAGAGTGAAAATGAATTCAGAAGAAAACACATAAATTCAGTAAGAAATGAAGTTTAATGGAAAGAGTAAATATGTAAATAATGTAAAATAAGTAATGACAATACAAAACAGTAACAGTAATAAGCTGTGCAAACTAAAATATAAGTAAAAGTTTGTATTTGACAATAATCATGCAAAAGCAGGAGGAGAATAAGTAGAAGTAAATGGTTCTAAGGTTCTAGTGTATTAGGAAAGTGGAACATACTGATTTGTATCAGAATGTAACAAATTGAGGATACATATTGGAATCCCTAATATGAAGATACAAAATACTTTTGATATAATTAATCTAATTGAAATATATGGAACAGTAAAATACATTGATTAATATGTAAGAAAAAATGGAAGACAAATGAAACTCCAAACTGTGGGTCAAATACAAAACAAACAGTATGATGGTAGGTATAAACTAACACCGCATTGCTCATTAAATTAAAAATAAAACAGTTCAATCAAAAGGAAAAAAACATGTCAATTTTCCACTTATGTGAAACATATCCTAAATATAAAGCACAGAAGGATGGAAAATAGAAGGTTGGAAAAAGATGCTGTTTGCAAATATTAACAACAAGAACACAAGCAAATAAAAAGAAAACAGTCGAAACAATGGTAATATTAAAGAAGACCCAAGTAAAAAAGTGTTATTAAAGATAAAAGAAAATATTCGAAATGGCAAAGAGATCATTCTACTGGAAAAGATTGAACAGTTCTAAATCTGGCTCTATTCAGTAATATCACTTCAAAATATAAAAAGCAAAAATGAATACAATTAAAAGGATAACAAGACAAATTCACAATCAGAGAGACAGATATTAAACACTACTTCCAGGGAAAGCTGGAAAGAATTAAATTATATAATTTCTAACAATATAATTTGATATTTAATAAACTGGAAATAATGATATGAAAGAATGTTTTAACAACAAATAACTTGAATTTATGAGGTGCTCATGGGACATTCATCAAACTCATAATAGGAAGGGTCATAAACCTAACAAATGTAAAATTATTACGAGTATTTTATTAATCACTAGAAATCAATAACACCTCTAAAAAAATCTAGATCATGTCCAACTCTTTCAAAATCAAACAATATAGTTTTAAATAGCTCATTTTTCACAGTAGAAATCACAAAGGAAGTAAATAATATTCTGCACTGGATAATAATATCACATGGCAAAATTTGTGGAATATATCTAAATCAATTCTTAGAAGAAAAATTGTAGTTTTAAATACATTTATTAGAAATGACACTTAAGATTAAAGATAACAAATGGTCAATCAAACCTAAAAAACTGAAAGAAGGAAATAAAGATAGAGAAGAATTTTTAAAAACATAGAAAATGACAAAGAAAACAAAGCTAAGAGTTGTTTATTTGAAACAACTGATAAAATTATTGCAGGATAAAACATCAAAAGTAAAGAAATCACAGATTATGAATACAAGAAAGAAAATGGTAACATCACCAATGATACCACAGACATTACAATCTCAATAGAAAGACATATGAATAAATTTGTCACATAAAGCTGAAAATTTAGAAAAAGACAAATTTAAAAAAAAATAACCTATTAAAACTGAAAAAGAAAAACCAATGAGTTCTGTTTATTAGAGTTCATTATTAAAAATTTCCCCCCATTCCAATCTCAACGAATTATACCACTGAATTTCCTCTCAAATTAAAAAAAAAGAAATCACCAATCTATATAAACTTTCCCCAAGAATCAGAGAAAAGGGAACATTTGAGAATTTATTTTATGAGATTAACATATCTTGAGTCACAAAACCTCACAAGAATATTACAGACAAAATAAATGTAGAAGTGATTTCCAAACATAGGTGCAATTGCGTAACAAAATAATGGTAAATTACCCCAGAAATATAAAAAATGATAACACATTAAACCTAGGGGAATTTAGTTCAGGCTTGGTTGAACATTGAGTAATCATTTTCTTTTTCTTTGAGTCTGAGTCTGGCTCTGTCACTCAGGCTAGAATGCAGTGCTGCAATCTCAGCTCAGTGCAACTTCCGCCTCCTGGGTTCAAGTGATTCTCATGCCCTAGCCTCTTGCATTGCTGGGATTACAGGCTCCTGCCACCATGTCCAGCTAATTTTTGTATTTTTAGTAGAGACTGACTTTCACTGCGTTGGCCAGGTTGGTCTCGAACTCCTGACCTCTAGTGACCTGCCTGCCCAGGTCTCCCAAAGTGCTGGGATTACAGGCATGAGTCACCATGCCCAACCTCAGTAATCATTTTCTTAAATGATGGATTCATGAATGGATAAATGGATAGTTATATAATGAAACAACTGTAGGATAATCTTAATTATAATGTGGTAGAAATATGGGTGTCCCTTGTAAAATTATTTTGACCTATTTGTATGACTGAATTTTCTTTTATAAAAATGTTTGAAAAGTATAAAATTATAAGCAAGTCAATCATTGAAATTCATCAATATAAATAGGAGAAGAAAAACAAAATATATGTGAACATTTCAATAGACACAGAAAAATTATTTGACAAAAATGAGTATCTATTAATGATTAAGAACTCATAAAGGAATAAAAGGCAATGTCTTTAATCTGATAAAGGATACTGACCAAAAAACTACATCAAACATCTTACATATTGATGAGTTAAAATATTTCCCTTGGATATTGAAATAATAGAGATAAAAAGAAGTAAACTGATGTGCAGAATAACACCTCTTTTACAATTGAACCATTTGTAGAAGAGGTTTTATACAGCTTATTACAGAACTCAACTTATTTAATAAACAAAACTACTTTTAGGCCAGTGTCATAAAAATATGAATATTTAAGGAAGAAATAAAATTGTCGCTTTTTCGATAGACAATTTTATTGTTTATTGTACATATTGTACATATGTTTATTGTACATATTGTTTTCTGTATGTACAATGTGATTGTACATATAGAAAACAAATTTAGAAGAGAAACTTAGAATTATAACAATAATGGACATAAGGTTATAGAATATACCTGTATTTATTTCTGTGTAACAGCCAAAAAGTAAGAAAAATAAGTTGATGTACTTTTCTTTCAATAGGATTTTAAAACTTTTTAAATGAAATATGTATAAGATTTCTACAATTTAAAACACTAAACAATACTGATAGATATATTTTAAATACCTAAATAAACTGAGGGATGTTCATGTTTTAGACTACCTAGTGCTTTAAATATGTCAATTCTGGCCGGGTGTGCTGGCTCACGCTTGAAATCCCAGCACTTTGGGAGGCTGAGGCGGGTGGATCACGAGGTCAAGAGATCAAGACCATCCTGGTCAACATGCTGAAACCCCATCTCTTCTAAAAATACAAAAATCAGCTGGGCATGGTGGCGCACGCTTGTAGTCCCAGCTACTCAGGAGGCTGAGGCAGGAGAATTGCTTGAACCTGGGAGGCGGAGGTTGCAGTGAGCGGAGATCATGCCATTGCACTCCAGCCTGGGTAACGAGCGAAACTCCCTCTCAAAAAAAAAAATTTAAAAATGTCAATTTTGCCCAATTAATCCATAGATTCAATTAAATCCCAATCAAGGTCACTGCAGGTATCTTGTTTCCCTCTCTCTCTCTCTGTCTCTGTCTATCTCTCTCTGTCTCTCTCTCTGTCTCTCTTTCTGTGTGTGTATTTGTGAGTGTATGAAAATTGATGAGCTGCTTCTAAAATCCATATGAAAATTTAAAAAGGCAGGAATACCAAAGGCAATCTGGGGGAACAACAACATTTGAGTACTTACACTATCACATAAAGAGATTTATTTTAATAATATGATAATTATTCAGTGTAGTAGTGGTACAACGAGAGAAAAAAATAGACCAATGGAGCAGAAGAGAGTCCATAAATAAACTAACATATAGTCATTTGGTGATTGTAGTTGTCATATATTTGCTTAACAAATTTTTCCAAAATGTAGCAGCTTATAAAGCATACATTTATCACCTCACATAGTTCTTTAAGTTGGAAAATCTGGAGCAGCTTAGCTGGGTGGTTCTGGCTTAAGGTCTGTCTTGAGGTTACAGTCAAGCTGGCAGCTGCAGAGCTGCAGTACATACTTCCAAGCTCACTCAGGTCTTATTTAGTAAGAGGCTTCAGCTCCTTATTACATGAATCTCTTCGTAAGCCTATAGTTGCTGGCTTCCTCCAGCAAATGCCATAAGAGAAAGAGGCCAAAGGAGAGAGTGCCCAAAATGGAAGGCACAGTCTCTCATAGCTTAATATGAGAAAAGACACACTATTCTGCTAAACTTCATTGGTCTCTCAGACACAGTTTGACACAATTTAGGAGGGCATTATACGAGAATGTGAATATCAGAGGAAGGAATTATGGAGGGCCATCTTGGAGGTTCCCTGTCACAGTGATATTCTTAACGTTGTAGGGCAGTAAGAAAAGAATGTTCTTTTTCAAAAATAGTCTGAGCCAATTGGATATTCTTATGAGAATTTTTTTTTTTTAATTTGCCCCGCATGTGACATTCAAAGAAAAAAAATCTTGATCATATATCACAAAATATGCCCAAAAATAAATGTCAGAGATTTACATGTAAATGGCATGATAATAAAGCTTTAGGAATGAAATGCTAGCTACTGTCTTCATTATTGTGGTAGGAAAAAAATTTTAAGATGCAAATATTATGAAGTATAAATGAAAAGTAAAATGAGTTAGGGAGGAGTCCCACTTCTTCTATTTTTTGGGATAGTTTCAGAAGGAATGGTACTGGGGAAATACCCAAAGGATTATAAATCATTCTACTATAAAGGCACATGTACACATATGTTTATTGGAGCACTGTTCACAATAGCAAAGACTTGGAACCAACCTAAATGCCAATCAATGATAGACTGGATAAAGGAAATATGGCACATATACACCATGGAATACTATCCAGCCATAAAAAAGAATGAGTTCATGTCCTTCACCAGGACACGGATGATGCTGGAAACCATCATTCTCTGCAAAGTAACACAGGAACATAAAATCAAACACTGCATGTTCTCACTCATAAGTGAGAGTTGAACAATGAGTACATGGACATAGGGAGGGGAATATCACATACCTGTGGGGTGCTAGGGAGGGGATAGCATTAGGAGAAATAGCTAATGTAGGTGACGAGTTGATGGGTGCAGCAAACCACCATGGCAGGTGTATACCTATGTAACAAACCTGCATGTTCTGCATATGTATCCCATAACTTACAGTATAATAAAAAATGAAAGGGAGGAAGAAAAAGAAAATGAAAAGTACTGTGTTCATTAAAAGAGACTATTAATAGAATTAGGTGACAAACCACATGGTAGAAAAAATAATACATCAAACAACTCATATTCACACTTACAAAAGATCTATAAATCATTAAGAAAAGGCCAACAATCCAACAGGAAAAAGAAAAAAACAGCAAGATACTGAATAGTCTTCACACAAAACGTATTCAAATGGTCAGTCAACATGAAATGTGTTCAACTTCATTAAATCATCATGGAAATGCAAATTAAAATCACACCAAGACATTACTACCCACAACTAAAATGATTTTAAGAAAAAAAGGAGACAAATTTAAAATTTAAAAAAGACATTTAAAATTTAAATCTTGGTTAGACAAATTCACTCACATAGCTAAAATTAAAAATACATGTCTAAATGTTGGTCAAAATGTGGATCAACAGGAATTCATATGCTGGTAGTAGGAGAATAAAATGTTGCAACTACTTTGAAAAACTGTTTTGCAGTTATCAACTAAAGTTGACCATATGCTAACCTTATGACCCAGCAAAAGGCAGTCTAAAAGATGTAGCAGTAGAAATGCATTGACATGATCATCAAAAGATATACATGAATGTCCTTAGCTGCATTATTCTTTTGCTTTTGCTTTTGTTTTCGTTTTTGGGACAGGTTCTCGCTCTGTCGTCCAGGCTGGAGTGCACTGGTGCCATCACGGGACAAAAGCTCGCTGCAGGCTCCACCTCCTGGATTCAAAGGACCCGCCTACCTCTGTCTACCAAGTAGCTGAAACCACAGGTGTGCGCCACCATGTCTGGCTAATTTTATCTATTTTTGATAGAGATGCGGTTTTGCCATATTGTCCAGGCTAGTCTTGAGTAGCACTATTATTATTATTATTATTATTATTATTATTATTTTGAGACAGAATCTCGCTCTGTTGCAGTGGAGTGTAGTGGCGCCATCTCGGTTCACTACAACCTCTGTCTGCGGGGTTCTAGCTACTCTCCTGCTTCAGCTGTCTGAGCAGCATTATTCTTAATAACCAAAAGTTAAAACAACCCAAATGCTCATCACTATAGAATGGCTAAAAACTTTGGGGTATATTCTCACAATGGGTTTTATAGAGCAGTGAACATAAATCAAACTACTCACAACAACACATTCAGTAATGAAGTTAGACAAAAAAAGACTGCATGCCTTCTAATTGTACTTATTATGAAATGTTCAGAAACAGGCAAAATTAATCTGTAGTATTTAATGTCAACATAGTGATTATCTTTGGTGGGGGTAGTGAAAGGAACAAGACTTGCTGGGATCTTCTGATGCTAGAAAATACCTATTTATTTCTCTGAGTGCTGGTTACATGGGCCTTTCCCTTTGCAAAAATTCATCAGGTTGAACACATACTCAAATTTCTGTATATGTTATAATTCAGTAAAAACTTGTCATTTTATAAATATATCAAAGTGGAAACAGCAACAGACTACTCTTTGGATGAGATTGACAGCACAATCAAGGGAAGAGATTGATGGCAATTTAACCATCAGAGAGAAAGTTCTTTTAGCAGAATGGACTGGAGCAGGCACACAGACATTTTGTAAAAGATCATAGAGAAATAAAAGCTAATGATGCAATAGAGGATAGAGCTGAAAACAAGATCTCCTAAAAGAGAGTAAGAAGGAACATAGCAGAGATACATGTGTTAAAGCTAAAAAATGGGGTAAGTGAAAACAGGCAGAAAATTTTAAATGGACATGCAGTTAACTCAGGAATTTTCAGGCATTTTTGCTATGGTGAATCCATAAAGCTGTATATAGGTACATATATACTATATACTATATATATACACATTATAGATATACAATATATACAGAAAGCGAGAGAAAAGAGGACATTTGGATTTTTGAGGAGAGAGATAGAAATTAGAAAGAGCCTTGAGGAGTTGTAATGGGAATTAAATACGAAAACATCGAACTACTGTTGGGAGACAGTGAAGAATGAAAGCTGTTAGATTCCCATGATAATTCGAACACTACTTTAATCGCAGTATCACAATATACATATAATAAGTGGTATATAATGAAGTCTAGTGTTTATAGGTGAAAATAATTTACAAATGCATGTATTTCTTTTGTTACCTCTAAACATTTCAGTTAGGCTCATCTGTTTTTACAGGCAACATCTACCATATAAGAAAATTAATTGTGTTTCTTTCATTTAAAGCTCCTTTGTATTAATAATTTGACTTGCCATAATGATATGAAGTCTTACCTCAATTCCTTTAGACCAACAAATGCGTACTTTTCTTAAAAACAAAAATTGTACAGTTTAATTAATGAGGTTACCACTCTAACACTTCATCCCTGGTTATCACTGTAGCTTCAAAAATGTATCCTTGAGTGGGTGTGGTGGCTCATGCCTATATTCCAGCATTTTGGGAGGCCAAAGTGGGTAGATCACTTGAGGCCAGAAGTTCAAGACCAGCCTGGCCAACACAGTGAAACTCCATCTTTACCAAAAAGATACAAAAATTATCTGGGCATGGTGGCTCCCAGTAGCCTTCCAGCTGCTCAGGAGGCTGAAAATGGCTTGAAGGCAGGAGGTGGAATGCAGTAATCTGAGATTGCATCACTGTACTCCAGCCTGGGCAACAGAGTGAGACTCTGACTCAAAAAAAATGTATGCTTTATATATTGATATTTACATTATCTTCTTCTGTATACTAGATATGTTTTTATTTCAAAATTTCTTATAAAAATTACTAGATAAAAGAGCATTTACTCCCCCGCACACATAGACCTCTAGAATGATATACTTCTGTACTTTGAATAATAATTATTATATATACTTGGTTTTATACAGTAAGCATAATTTTTTAACTTGAGTACAATTATTGACATTTATCTCTTTAGTCAATACATTTTTATTTCATTCCAAGAAGTTCAATATTTGCTTATTATCATTAAGCTCAAATTTTAACCTTCTTTGTTATTTTATTTGATATGTGGTGATCTCATTTGTTACCCTAATGATGATTCTCATTTACTTGAAAAAAAGAGGTAAAAATTTACAATGTGTCCTGAATTTACTCTGAGATATAGTTATCAATATACCTCAGATTTATAAAAGGTGATTTGAAGAGTAAAATAATTTAAATTTTTGAGAAAATTGCATACATAATTTAAAAAATAATTTTAATTTATAAGTCTCTAACCAGAAATGAGGAGATTTTCACAAGCTTCATGAAAACTAAAATCTTTATTTCAGTTATATTTAGAAATAAAATAAAATGTATCTCGTTTTTGTCATTTATTTAGATAAAGAGCTCAATTACTTACAAATAGTTCTGTTTAAGTAAGAACAAAAAAAGAAAAAATTGAAAGAGAAGGGTTTTTCAATGTATAAAAGCAAATTAAGAAGCCATAAAAGAAAATAGTAATAGATGCTACAATTTTAATACCAAACAAAACCTAAAATTCCTTGACTGACAAATGAAAAATTAGAATATTTTCAACACCTACTTCAAATAAAAATATTAAAAGCCTCCCTGTGTAAAAGGCTTAACAACTTGAAGATCAAAATAAAGTTCCATTAGCCTTTCTGTTCCATTTAAAACATTTAACAGGAAGTAATTTTTCCCCCTCTTAGGGACTTCCAGTCTCCAAATATACCCAAAAAAATCTAGTGTTTACTCACAATAGCCCATGAATCAGTTTACCACTAGCTCATTTCTTGCCACCTATCAGAAGTACAGGAACTGTACTCTCTGGAATCTGATACAAGACCTCTAAATTTGCTGACTCACCCTCTGTAAACTCAATAGCTTGCAGAATGTCTTTCTGGTGATAACATTCACCTTTCTACCAGTCTAGTGAGACGAGAATTCAACCAGTGGAAGCCAGAAATTTACACCCCCTACAATTATTTGAAAAGGGCAATATTGGGAGTTTTACCCTTTCCTGGGTAGACCAGGCAATTCAGCCACCTACGGCAAAAACTACCCTCCCCTCCAAATCTACCTCTACTAAAGATACTCCATGTAGAAGACTGGATTCAAGGCTAAGCTGGGGAGTCTCTCCCTTCCCAGGAATTAATATTATGGCATTCCTGTTTCAATGTTAACTATTTCTCAGGAAGTCTGATAGTAAAAAAAAATCTAACAATCAGAATTCTAAGAGAGAATGAGGAAGATAAAATCTGACTTTGAACTATGACTCAAGGCCTGGGGTATTCATTTTATCAGTGAGCATATTATTATGTGTGTCTGTGTGTGTGTGTGTGTGTGTGTGTGTGTGTGTGTGTGTGTGTGAAAATATTGCAGACAACAAATGTCATCAGTTATTGTTGGGATAGTTATATAAGGGATACTTTCAATTTAATTTCTTGCCATTTCTGTAGTAAAGTAACTACAGCACACATATGTTCCTATTTAAATAATAAGAAAAAAAGTGCTAGTTTTAAAAGTACGGTCCCATTCCATTTCCCTGTTAACATTAAAAGCTGGAAAATACCTGAAAATTATTTTTGCTGTATTTCCTTAGGAACAAATCCGATTCCACTTTTTCCTCAAAGTGGAAAATGTTTCCTCAAAACCTTATTTGGTTTTGTTTTGTTTTGTTGAATTTTCCTGCTATTAGTGGAATTAATATTTAGGTAGACCAAATAACTAATTTGATGTTCTTCTTTAGAACCAGGAAGGTACTTCATAAACAATATTTTGCATTCATTCACTCAACAAACCGTTATTGAACCTACTATGTTTTAAGTACTAGGAGTACATAATAATTAAAATACAAATCATGTCACCTAGGAGCTCAAAAATTTGTAGTAGAAACAAACAGATAAAACATTGAATATAACAATACTCAACAGTCGTATGAGTGTCGTAGTATTACCAAAGTAAAGGGCAAGCAGAGAAAGGGTTCTAATGTTAAATTAATTCATATCAATCATTCAGTGATGAGATTTGGTCATTTTATATCTCAGAATACAACTGTTACTACATGAATAATCAAGTTGAACCTTTACTGACTCTTCAGTATGATCTAAATGTCTACTTGATTGTTAAAGCAAGAAGATACTGAAAAAATGTACTTTAATTAAATAAATTCATGTCTAATTTTTAACAAATCAGTACTTCAAAGAACTATGCTATTAGTTGAAAGTTTAAAAATAATTTTCTTGACTTCTAGCCATCCGTCCAATAAATTTCATTACAACTAACATACAAGGAGCAGAAAATTGCTTACGTGTAATCTGAGGCTAAATTCTGTAGTACCAACTCTTTTTATACTACTTCAATTGGACAAGAGTTGAACTATGGCAACACACAAACAGTATAGAAGCCTTCTTTGAATTTTTTTAGTTCAGATGGAAATTAGAGACCTCATGAACCTTGAAATTATATTTTAGGTGTTATAGAGGAAATCTAAAAACCTAAGGAGTTACATTTTAACTTGTGAAGAATACATAGGTATTCTTCACAAGAATACAAGTGCTATACATATGCTATACATATGTATAGCACTGAAAATATTTCCAAAGAGCTTTAAACGTGACTACCTGTCACTTTATTGCACAGGACACTTATGTCTTTACTGGGTAGATATTATTTATTTTTCTTACTTTTAACTTTTATTTTAAATATGGGGTATACATACAGGTTTGTTTCATGGGTATATTATACCCAGGTAGTGAGCATAGTACTCAGTAGTTTTTCAACCCATGCATCCTTCCCTCTCTCCCTAGTCTTATAGTCTGCAGTGTCAATTGTTCCCATACTTATGTCCATGTGTGCTCAGTGTTTAGCCCACACTTATAAGTGAGAATATGTGGTCTTTTGTTTTCTGTTCCTGAATAATTTGCTTACAATTATGGCCTCCAGCTGCATTCATGTTACTGCAAAGGACACAATTTTGTTCTTTTTTATGGCTCATACTATTCCATGCTACATGTGTATTACATTATCTTTATCCAGTTCATCATTGGTGGGCAACTAAGTTGACTCCATGTCTTTACTATTGTGAACAACAGCTCAGTGATGAATACAACTAGTGCCTGTGTCTTTTTGGTATAAGAATCTCTTTTTCTTTGGATATATACCCAGTAATGGGATTGCTGGGTTGAATGGTCACTCTGTTTTAATTTTGAGAAATATCCAAACTGCTTTCTATGGTTGCTGAACTAATTTACATTTCCACTAACACTGTATACATGTCCCTTTTCTCCACAGCCTCATGGGCGTCTTAGTGTTTTTTTGAGTTTTAGATAGAAGCCATTCTGACCAGTGTGCAATGGCATTTCGTGGTTGTTTTAATTTGCATTTCTCTAATAATTAGTGATGTCGAACATTTTTTCATGTTTGTTGGCTGCTTGTATTCTTCTTCTGAAAAATGTCTGTTCATGTCCTTTGCCCATTTTAATGGCCTATTTGTATTTTTGTATTTTTTTTGCTTGTTAATTCATTTAATTTTACAGATTTTGATTATTATACCTTTTTCGGATGCACAGTTTGCAAATATCTTCTCCCATTCTGTAGGTTGTTTACTCTGTTGACTTGTTGATAGGTCTTGTTGTGCAGAAGCTCCTTAGTTTAATTAGATCTCACTTCTTACTTTTTTTTGTTGCAATTGTTTTTGGGGACTCAGTCAAAAATTCTTTGCCAAAGCTGATGAGTAGAAGGGCATTTCCTGGGTTTTCTTCTAGGATTTTTATAGTTTGATGTTTTACATTAAATCTTTAATCCATCTTGAGTTAATTTTTATATATGGTGAAAAATAAGTCTCTTGGTTTATTATTCTGCATATGGCTAGCCAGTTATTCCAGCACCGTTTATTGCATAGAAAATCATTTTCCTAATCCTTGTTTTTGTTGCCCTTGTTGAAGATCAGCCTACTTGCAGATGTGTGGCTGTATTTCTGAGTTTTCTATTCTGTTCCTGCCTATGCTTTTTTTGGTTTTTTGTTTGTTTGTTTGTTTGGTTTTTTGTTTTTTAATCAATACCATGCTGTTTGGGTTACTATAGTCTTACAGTATAGTTTGAAGTCAGTGTGTTGCCTCCAGTTTTGTTCTTCAAAAGCAATAGAGAGAGAGAGATATATTCTTCTTTGTATAGCTAGCATATAGCAAAATTAGGGGGAAACTAAGGTCTTCAAATCCTCTAACTGTTGTTTTCTTGCTATGCAATACCTAGTCTTTACTGAAATGTTGCACTTCAAAAGATGGAGTACACAACAAATTGTCCTTGTTATGTAAATTAAGGAAAAACTAAATAAATGAATTTTTTTTTCTTTTTAGAAAATGTAAGTTTAAATTGAATACTGCCATTTGAAATTTTTCTTTTATTTCAGAGAATGAAACATAAGTTAGGTAAAGAAAGCAACACTGGCACAGTAGCATTTGGGGAGCTCTGTATCAGCCGGGACTCTTGGTTATAAGGTACACAGCATGTAACCAGTACCACAGGATTTGAACCTGGGGCTCAAAGGATACCACTGGAACCCTGTCTCTCTCTCTCTCTCTTCTCCCATCCCCCTTAGGTTGCATGGTTTCGTTTTCTCTAGGTTTATTCCACTTTGATATAAACCAACATTTCTTGACAGCAAGAGAGTTCCAGTTGTTCTGTACCAGGAACAGCAAGTTCAAATCCTGCAAGAGAAGCACAAATCTCTCAGAAATTCCAAAAAAAGTTTCCTTCATCCCATTAGCTCTCAGAGCAGTTTCAATCCATCATAATTCAATCACACTTGCTGAAAATCTGATGATCCAGCTGTTTAGCTTAAATTAAAAGTTATACTCTAGAATTAGAGATGGAAGCAATTTTATCTAAGCCTAAGTAATGTGGGTGAAGTATTTATTTTCACAAAGAATATTAAATCATCTTATTCTGAAAGGGAAGAAGGTAGTAGGTGTCATTATATATCAATTAGTGTCTTTTGTTTGCAAGTAACAGAAAGCAATTTGTTCTAACTTAATTAAAATGGGCTAATTTTCACAAGGAAATAAAGCTCTCTTACTGAATTCAAGAACGGGAATGAAACAAGGATTTACAAGCAATTTGTGTATCTCTTGTGTGACATTTTATTCACATCTAAAATCTTCATTTCTTATTTTTTGCAGCCCTGATTTCTCTCACATGTTGTCGATGGACAATTGAATGCAGAGTCACAACTGGTGAGAATTTCTATCACTATTTAAATCTCAATTAGAAGTTCTTGTTACCAAATCAAAGTTCTTGATTGTGATGATTCAATTGGCTGAACCTGTGTCAAACGCACACCCTTCATCCACTTAACTGTAGCCAATGATGAGGGTGAGTAAAACAAATATGGCTTCCTTAGCTTTTCGAGAGAGGATAGATAAAGCATTATTTTGAGCTTCGCAGATACTCCAAAAAGTGACTACCTCACATGATGCACCCGTACGAAAGGTAACCTTAAAGCTTCCCTTAAAAGTGTTGATCCTACTGAGGTTTAAGCCACGGGAGAGCTAACATTTAAAAACTAGCAATAGTTGCATTTGATTTGCTGCAAGGAAAGTGGATATAAAAATGTTAAGAGGAGAAAACTGTCACAGCAATGGATGCCTGAGGGGATGGAAGAGGGGTCTTAGTGGATAGAAAAGAAACAGGTCAAATAAAAAAGTTGCAATTTCTAAAAATAGTTACTTCACAAATTTGCCAATGTTAACCTCTCTTACATTGTACTATCTATAAGCCAAATATCTTAAATTACAAATCAAGGAAGGTTAAAAATATAATTATGTTCATACTATCCCGAAGAAAAATGTGTAAGAAAAAAATACATAAAAGATTAATGAAAACATCTGCCTTCAGTCCGCTAGCATTTAAACCAAAGAAACAGGCTTATGAGTGGTACAATCCATTCCCGCTGCAGGATGATTTACAGGTGCAGAGGTAATCTATAAGGCAATGTGGCAGTCTACCAGAAGGGGATTTATAAATTAAAATGAATATATGAATTTCATTCTGAAGCTTACGGTATTTAGTGCTCATTGCAGGGCTCTGGTGAATGGCCTCTAAACATGTTTTTGTTCATAGATCACCACCTTTTTTACCAGCCAGAGTTTGGAGATAATATGTGCCTGGGAATTCCAGAGGGCAAAGTTATTTTGTGAAACGCTGCCTAACCTTGGAATATTTTGTAAAGTGTGTGCACTCAAACATGACAATATAGAGATGTACATCTTAGGGAAGAGAATTATATTTTTGTTTTCCAATTTGTTTTTTAGTTTTCATTTGTTTTAAAGTGAAGCAAAGTTGAATAAGTAACCGGATGGATTAAAAAAAGCCGTGAAATTGGCATTTTAATATATGTTATGCAGGATTACTTGTATTCTCATGAAAAGCAACATTGCAGAGTAGTGACTTGAATATCCTCTGGAGCTGAACTTCCTAGGTTTCAATACGGGATCCCAATAGTGTTACTTTGGCAAGTTACTTAGCCTCTTCCCTCTAGTTCAGTGTCTGTCAATAAAATGCCCGTGATTTGGGTATACCACCCCTTCTCACCCTGCTCTCATTTTTCGTACAAAATCAACTTAAAATTATTTATATATTTTCATTAATGTTTATGGCTTTCAAACATTAAAAATTATAGTTTTTATATTATAAAATTAAATAATCAGGAGGCCATTAGCCGGAGGCTGTCTTCATACTTTGAGTTTCTACATAAAAAACTGCAATTTTAACTTAGTACTTAGATAAATGAAAACCTAACTTAGGAGAATAAAATACAGCTGAGTTCAGCTAATCACAAGCAGCCATCTCATCACACTATACCCGAATAAGGCAAATGTCTAGCTGTAGCCAATCAGGTGATTTCTCTAGTTTACATCTGCCTTTGGTCTGTGAAAGAATGCTGCTCACACTGCCTCGTGCAGCCCTCAACTTCTCCTTGTACTGATACCACTGGATTCAGGAATAGTTCTTTGTGCAAGTTAACTATGTCGAGTTTCATCTATTTAACGTTTTTCTTTTAATAACTCAAATGGGATCATGATATATCTTGATGTTTTTCACTTAATATGTTTTCTCAATCCTTCCATATTGGTACACTAGGACACACTAATTTAAAAATGGATGCATATTAATCTATTGTGTAAATGAACTACACTTTTTAAACTTCAGAATGGGATTTTTAAAATAATATTTTTCTACTTAAAGTGCAGAAGTAGAAACAATAATTATCTTGGTACTTACACCTTTTTGAAATTAGGTAACTGTATATGCATAGTGAGTTTTTTAAATGTGATATGGATGGGTCAAGAGCTAAGAGTCTCAATTTCACCTTCTAATTTAAATTTTATCATTTTGGGATGCCCAGCCAGGAGGATTGCTTGAGGCCAGGAGTGTGAGACCAGCCTGGTCACACACCTTGTCATAGTTAGACTCCATCTCCATAAAACATTAATTAAAATATTAGTCAAGTGTGGTGGCATGCACCTATATTCCCAGTACTCAGGAGGTTGAGGAGGGAGGATCACTTCAACTCCAAAGTTCAAGGCTGTGGTGAGCTGTAATTGAACAACTGTAGTCCAGTCTGGGTAACCAAGCCAGACCTTGCCACGCAAAAAAAAAAAAAAAAAAAAAAATTACTTCCTATATTCTATAAACTGAGAAATAAAACAATCATGTATGTTTGAATTGCGTATAATGTAAAAGCATCTAAGATTTGACAAAGCTGTCTTAAGAATAAAATACTGCTTTGGTGGTTTAGACAGAGCTTTTTCTCCTTTTCTCCCAGTTTTTAGCTATGTTCTCATAACCAATGAATTATAGATAAGTAAGGAGTTGTTGCCTAGCACAATACTAAATGAATACTTCATACATTTCAAAATTTTTTTTAGCTCATTGACTAATTCAGCCTACCAGCTTTTGAAGGGAAACACAATAAATGACTGTAGAAAAATATATTAAGCTATATTATGGAAGAACTTGGCCAGTGCAGCTAATATTTGTTTATAATTGAATTTTGCATTCCTCATTTAAAATGTTTTCAGAGAACACAATACAAAAAAGCCAGTATGCTATGTGAGTGGGTTCACAATATCTAACATAAAAACTTTTTCTTCTGTAAAAGAAATCTTAGAGCTTTTCTGAAGGTAAATAGCCTGTAAGCATCTCTCTCTCTCTCTCTCTCTGTCTGTCTCTCTTTGGTCACTGAATTCACTGACACTTTTTATAAGGCTTCATTCTGTCAGTGTCCCTTTGCCATTCCACACACTTTTGTCCATCTCTAAATCTTTATTTAATTCTTTCTCTAGTGGCATCCTTTATCTACTAAGATAACTAACTCCTTTTATCTCCAGGCCACTCAGATGAAGGGTTTAAGAAAAACTGGAATGGAGAGGGGAGGGCAGGCAGGACAGAAAAGTCCTATTCTTTGGAGGACTTTATTTTATTTTACTCCTTGTGCATGTGAAGAAGAAGAAAAAAATAAGATACTGCAACATCTTGCTGCCTTTCTTTTTCTTCCCTTCCCTCACTAGCTGTGTTTTTATGTACTTCCTAAAGAATACACAGAACAATTCCTTTGTTTCATAACTAATCTCCAGTTCAAGTGTTTTAGATTACCACAAAGTAGTTATCTGACTCACTTCAGAAATTGTTTCTGAGTGCACACTGAGGTCTTAATGACACAATTGAATGGTGGATTTGGTAATGTCTCTTAAGGTCACAACATTCTTGTTAGATTTGAAAGCTTCATTATCTTACCTACACATGAAAGTTAGAGAAATACCAACTTTTACTATTCAAACTTAGTCCATGTATGGATTATTATCTACTTTATGGTAGAGAATATGTCAGTCATGTCTGTTTAGATTTTATCTACATATTATAGTTCAATGAAACGACAACTCTACCAGGAACTTAAAGATCTGAGCTTAAAAATCAAGCTTTTATGACTTGCTGGCAGTGTGACATCCTGATAATTAATCCTTCTGAGTTTCATTTATTGCATCTGTATTTACAAGGAAATATTCTAATTTTCTTTACATCAGTACTGTTATAGATTATATTAACAGCTTGGGCTATTTAAAACTTATTAATATCACTCTTGCCTGACATTTGTACTTCAACATTCATATCTATGGTGAAGGAGAGTAACTGTACTTTCCTCATAGAGTTGTTTTGAAGATAACATAAAGAACTGCCCAACACACAGTAGGCATTCAATAAATGTTACCTAATGGTATCATTGTCATGTTATTCAGTTAGTTCTGAGGTTTCTTGCAGGTTAGTACAAAAAAATACCACAACATTCATATTTCTTATTATCTTATAGTTGAAAGCATATCAGTGTAGAACAAACCTTTTCATTAGAAAACACTGAGTTACTATTTCAACAGTTAATCTTTAAATAAGAGGCTTAAGGCAATACAATGGTCTGTGTCCTTGTGTACATTTTCTATGGTTTTGAAAGAAATAAACACACCGTTTAGTGATTACAAAAAGACAGATGACTTGATAGCTTAACAGGGTGACTACAGTCAACAGTAATTTATTGTATTTTAAAAATAACTTCTTAAAAAGTGTAATTGGGCCGGGCGCGGTGGCTCATGCCTGTAATCCCAGCACTTTGGGAGGCCAAGGCGGGTGGATCACAAGGTCAAGAGATCGAGACCATCCTGGTCAACATGGTGAAACCCCGATTCTACTAAAAATACAAAAAATCAGCTGGGCATGGTGGCACGTGCCTGTAATC
>NW_016107479.1:2742035-2743548 GCF_001604975.1 Cebus imitator | reverse complement strand
AAAAAAAAAAAAAAAAAAAAGTATAATTGGAATGTCCATAACATAAAAAATTATAAATGCTTGAGGTGATGGATATCTCATTTACCCTGATGTAATTATTACACATTGAATGGCTGTACCAAAATATGTACCCCACAAATATATGTACCTACTGTATACCCATACAAATTAAAAGTTAGAAACATAATTAATTGGTGTGCCAAAATACAACACACACACACACACACACACGCACGCACACACACACATGTATTCTCATACAGTTTTTCTGTTGGTCAAAAGTTCAGTATAGGTCTCATTGGCCTAATATCAAGGTGTTGGCAGGGTTGTGTTCATTCTGAGGGCTCTGGGAAAAATCTATTTCCTTGCTTATTCAGGTCACTGGCCAAATTCATGTTCTTGCTGGTTACCAGCCAGGTTTCATTCTGAGCTTCTAGAGCCTGCCAGAATTCTTGGCTAATGTGGTCCTCTTTCTCCACCTCTGAAGACAGCAACAGCAGGTCAAGTCCCTCTCGTGCCAATCTTGCATGTCTTGTCTTCTACCACGTCTCTCTGGTGTCTTCTTCTGCTTCTTTCTTCTACTTTTAAGAATTCACCAAATTAGATTTTGTCCATGTGATAATCCAGGGTAATCTCACATCCCTGGTTACATAGCTTTAGTCATATCTGCAATTTTCTTTTGCCATGAAGGTAACACATTCACGGATTCCAGGGATTAGGGTATGGACTTCTTGGGTGGAGTTGGGGCATGATTCTGCCTACCATAGTTCCTTTTTACTTCTGTTGTTGTATTTGCTTCTTCCAGTGTCCACATCTGATGCTATCTCTATGTCATTTGCTCTCAATATGGACTGTCCTTTAGATTCACCTGGAGAGGTATCTAAAAAATACCAATGCCTTTACTCAAAACAGTTATTTGAGGAGTCCTGGGGTGGAAGACATTGGCTCTACTTTGTATCAAATATCATGGCATATTAGTTGTATTCCCGTTAAAGCTTTTCTAATAAAATCTAAAATTATATAGCTCAAGTATAAATTTATGTATGAATTGAGTGGTATACATTAGGAACATTAAAGCCTTGTTACTCATCATGTGTTTGGTGAGTCAGCAACAGCAGCATCAAATGAAAGCATGTGAAAAATTTAGATCTTGGGCCCCATACATGAACTGAATTCTGATTCAAGAGATTTCAGCTTGAGATACTGCATTTCATTCAACTCCTCAGTGACATCACTTCTGCTCATTCATGGACAACACATTGAATAGCAAGGCTCCAGAGGGTTATAATTATATATTACCAATGTCAATTTGCTCTGTCTTGAGTGAGTAGGTATCCTTTGGTACATTTTAGAGGGAAAAAAAAAAAAGGAAGCTTTATGTATTAAATTTCTTGTTTGTCTGTTGAGACAGTCTCACTCTGTCACCCAGGCTAGAGTACAGTGGCATAATCTGAGCTCACTGCAATCTCTACCCCCCAGGTTCAAGCGATTCCCCTGCCTCAGCTTCCAGAGC
>NW_016107479.1:2726941-2741947 GCF_001604975.1 Cebus imitator | reverse complement strand
AGACAGGGTTTCTCCATATTGGTCAGGCTGGTCTTGAACTCCTGACCTCAGGTGATCCACCCACCTTGGACTCCCAAAGTGCTGGGATTATAGGCATGAGCCACCGCACCTGGTCAAATTTCTTGTTTTTATGTTACGTAGTAGAAAAACTTGCATTCCAATGCTGAACAGTCCATCTTTATTTCTCTGTCACATGGACTCTAGCTGAATTGAATGGTGAGCATGTTTATCAGCCAGTATTTATCTGTCACCATTTGTCTCATTCTGACTTAGAGAGAAAACTCAAGATGTGGTATCTGGAACCTGAGAATTGGCTGTTGCTGTTAAGAAACATATCTGTAAGCTCAAATTGCCAATTCCGGTATTGAAAAAGCTAACATTATCTCGGAAGACTAAAGAGACTCGTTATTTGTTTTTCTCCTCTAAATGTAGTACCTTTTTTTTTTTCCCAGCCACTTTAACAAGAGTGTCAGGAATAATGAAGTGATGAATAAATTCAATTTTTAATTCTTAGCATTATATATTATTTTTCTTTGTTCGATCTGAAGTACAGTGTTACTGAGAGCAATGAGAAATGTGTTTTTTGGTTGTTTTTTTATAACCCCATCTGGAGACTTCCAGCTGAGATTACAATTTTCTGAGGTTGGAGGTAGATATTATAAATTACCAGCTGCTTCTTAGCTAGATAATTTGAGTAGCTTTTAATGTCTTTAAATGCCAAATCATTGAAGATTAGTACTAATTATATATAACATATTAAGCTACTGTAGATCTCTAATGTTAATAGTGACTAGCAGCATTTTTTGAATTAGACCAATATTTAGCACCTCATTAAATGTTTCCTGTCTTACTAGTAAGTTAAAGATTTGACTTCCACATTATAGCAATCTCTTTATGAAATTGGCAAATGAGTGAGGGAGCTAAAATATTCTTGTTTTATGCTACATAGTACTTATTATTCTTATTAAAAGACTGCAGATATTCTATTGCGAAATCAAACTAAAAATTAAAACAGCTATTATTTGTGAAATATTGGTGTTTAAAATTATAAATTTTGGGGTTCAGGCATGGCTTTCAAATTTAATTAGAAAGATAAAAGAGAGCTTTTTAGATTTTTGAAACTACCAAGCCACAGTCAGGACTAATAACAGACTTTCTGAAAACTCAGCACATTTTAGCTAGGGTGGATGGGTTGAAGAAATGAACTGGGCTAGGTTGAATCCTAGAACCCTGGCTGGATGCCCAACGTCGACCAGGATTGCCCTGTGCTCTTTATATAGATAATTTCATTTAATTGTCACAAGATACTTTCATATCATCTTTGATTCAAAAGAATGAGAACTGAAGCTCTTAAAAGATTTAAAACAGCTTGTTTGGTGACCTTAGGAAAAAAACCCTGGATGTATAACAGCAAAGTTCATTTATTTTTATTAAACCATAGTGCTTTCCTCAAAGAAGCTATGCTTTAAAAGTTGATTACAATAAATTTCAAATGCATTCTAAGATAATATTTGCTTTTCTATTAAAATGCTTTTATTAAGTGCCTATGTCAGGCATTGTGCTAAAATTGTTAGGGTAAGAGGTGCTAGCAATAAATCCTAGAACTAGTTTTTGAACTGAAGCCATTTGTTCTCAGTGTCCTAGCTTTTAACCACTGTACTATACTGCCTGCAAACTGGCATTAGAGATAGTAAAAATGTCCTCACTGACTAATACTTCTTAGGTTTTGCAGTAAAAAAAAAGAAAAAAAGACAGACAATATGTGAGAACTTGGCATTGGAGTCTGGGTCACTATATCCCAATTTAAATAAATTGTTCTAAACTTTTCTGAAGAGTAGAGGCTGTCATATTTACCTCAAAAAATAGGCTCAATAATTTGCATGAATAGATGGTAATGTGTTCCAGTGATATTTCCCAGTAGAAAAAGCCAGAAGAGCAGAGTGTATTAAGAATAACCCACATGAAAAAGTAGTTTACAAAAATCTAGGGCATGATTTCTTGATTAGCCTCCTGAGATTTTTAGAATGCTACATGGCTGTCTAAAATAAGTCGGACCATTAGAAGCCAGTCAGAACAATGAGAGGTGTTTTCTTTTTATAATTTTGTTATCAATCATAGTTATTGTTTTTTTTTTTACTATTATAATATCAACAGGGAATGTTTCTTTTTAAAAATTACATTTTTCTTTACCATTTAAATTATGAAAATATATATATATGTGTATATATATATATATATAATTTTTTTTCTAGCTAGAGGCTTGCTTTGTCATCCAGGCTGGAGTGTGGTGGTGGTATTTTGGCTCACTGCAACCTCCACCTCTTGGGTTCAAGCGATTCTCCTGCCTCAGCCTCCTGAGTAGCTGTGACTACAAGGCATGTACTGCTACATCCAGCTAATACATATATTTGAATAAGCAATTAAAATCTATACAGCATATCTTATTTTTGACTTTAATCATGAAAATGTTTATGTTGCCATATAAATGTTTTGTCCAAGAAATATAAATAGTACTTAAGGTAGCTAATATTCAAATTTCACATTTGCTCTTGATGAGCAGTATAGAAACTACAGGTGTAAAATTGTATCCCCCTAAGAATCATATATGGAAAGATTACATGCTTCTTTAACACAAAATTCCTTTATCTTGATCTATGTACACATTACAGATAACCAGGAAATTTAAGCCAATATGTTAAAGAAGATAATAATTTAAAGAAATGAAATTACTTGTTTCATGTATATACTGCTAAGCTAGAAAGAAAAGCAATCCTAATTTAGATTGGCTGCTGATGAAGCACAAATCCTGTCCTTTTCTATAAGCATTGTACCGGTAAGCATTTTACCTTTGGAAACATTGGTTTTATTCCTATCTATTCTGCAGAGTCATTCTGTAGACTGTAGAGAGCAACTGAATAGTCTGGTGAATGAACCAAGTCAATCTCTCTCTTATGCCTGTTAACAAATTAGATGGACCCACCATTTCTCCCAACTGTAGAAACTGCTCACAGCTCAGCTTTCCAAAGAAATGGATTTTCCAAAGTTCCTAGGTTCTAGGATGTCAGTTTTCCCTAGGGTCTTCTTAATTATCAAGCATATAACCTCAGACTGCTTGGTGCCTGAATCCAAAATGTTTATTCCCCCAGAGGAGACCACGTTCATTCTTGATCCAAACAAAAGGGAGAAGAGGGAAGTGAGGTCCCTCTAAAGATGCACAGCCCCACAATTTCAAGAAGGTTTGATCTTTGTGCCCAGTTGACTCTGCTACCTATAATTTCCAGTCTGTATCAAGCAATTCTCTTCATATTTGCTCAAGACTTTTACACAACAGTGATGGCAGTTAGGAGTCAGAGTTCAGACTCTTTTAGATCATTTATGCAAAATTCAAATGAAAACTTAGAAGCATACGTTTAGATCCTGTCAATTTTTTTGTTTTTGCACGCCAGAACCAGGTGAGTTCCAGTGTGCAAATACTTGGCCTAAGGAAAGGTACAAAAGTAGAATATGTGTAAGTATTTAAAATTTTAAAATCTCACCAAAACCTTTTCAGTACAATACATTCTCTATTGCTACTTGGACAAAAACGTCTTTATGATGACATGAAAAGACAGTTCAAATTGAGAATTTTCTCACTCATTTGATTCCAGGTAGTTAAGCGGCAATGGGATGAGGATGCACTCTTTACTCTGACCTTTTCTCTCTAAATCTGACTTAATCTCATACTCCAGAAGGTTGGTTTCTCTGAGAAAGACATTGACTAATTTAAGGAGGCTCTCTTAAGCTAAAGCAGACCCCAAAGGAAATGACAGCTAAATGCTATTTCTGAAACACATTTTCTATAGCTGAGTAGCAAGTTATTCCTTTAAGGGAAATTTAAGGCTATGCATCTTCATATCTACCACAGTGGCCAAGCTCAAAATATGTTTCTCCTTCTGATAAGACCACACATATTCTGGCTGCATTCTTAAGGAAAACAATGAGCAAGAAACCTTTTCTAGAATCCTGACACATGGTGTGGACAGCTGTACTACAGCCAAAGTACATTGCTCTGAAGTCTGCCAACTAAGAGAAAACTCATATAATCTTTAATTATATGAGTTGCAGCCTAAACCAAGTGATGCTACTGGTATTCAAGGCTTTTTTTTTTATTTTTTATTAATTGCTATACCCAACATGGGGCACACATTGTTTCAGGGTACAGAAGGAAGGTCCGACTGCAATATCTGGAGGTGAGACACATTGACCCAGGGGAACAAGGGTAGTTCACTAGAGAGACTGTGAGAACTGGATGCTTTGTCTTCCAGCAAGCCAGGGAGAGAAAGGAAGGTATGCAAAGAAAAGAAACCCAGGTCCCTATTGTCTGAAATCCTCAGGCATAACACAGCTTCAGGAAATGGTAGGCTGACACAGAGTTTGGAAAGAATCTTAAAATTGATTAATTGCCAGTAGGAGGCTGGGTCTGCTACAGGTGATACTACCTAGTTAGTCTAGGAGAAGCTGATGCTTGGTATGATGTATATTACAAGTCAGACAACTACTTAAAAATCTGGTGGTCAGTAATAAGTAACAAACTAGGAAACATTATTTTAAAAGGGAAATGCTACTAGAAACTGTGTGTGCAGGAAAAGGGGGACACTCAAAGGACTGGCTAAAAAGGCAAAATAGGGAGCATTTAGTACACTGGATATGAATGTCCCCTTGGTTACGTTCTCCTTCTGAGATGCTCTTCAACTACTTTCCAGCTGGTCAGCTGATTAGAGCCTCCAGATGTCTCGGAGAGGGACTCAAGGGGGGAAAAATTGGGGAGGCAGTACACCTATAACACCTTTAAACATCACTGTATAAGAGGTAACATAGAATAGTAATTTTCCAGTGTGAGACTTTTTGCATGAAAAGAAGACTGAGTGGATGAAATGTGAGGTTATTATATTAAGTGAAGTCAGGTTCAGAAGATATCACATGTTTCTACTAATATATGGGTGCTTAAAAAATTGGACTCATCGAGATTGAAATTTGGATGGTGGTTATGAGTCTGAGAAGGGTAGTTGGAGGAGGATAAATAGGCGTTGGCTTATGGGTACAAAAATGCAATTAAGTGGGAGGAATAAAATCCTGTGTTCCATAGCACAACAGGGCAACTACAGTTAACAATAATTATATATTGCAAAATAACTAAAAGTAAAATTGGAATGTTCCTAAAACAAAATTATAAGTGCTTGAGATAATAAATATCTCAATTTCCTTGATTTGATCATTATGCATTGTATGCTTGTATCTAAATATCACATGTACTCCATAGATAACATACAATTATTTATATTCATCATAATTAAAAATTAAGCAAAAAGAAGACTCAGTTCAGAATTATGTATTCTGCCCTTCCCCTTCAGCAGAATTCCCAATGCCAGTATCGGGTTATATTTTCCCCAGCTCAGATCTGTTACAGTGACAAAGCCTCTTGAATGCTTATCAAAAGGAAGAGAAATAAGAGGCAAGAGTCTCCCTGGTAGAGAAGAGCCCTAGGTTGCAACAGCTGCATATGGGCCTGATGCTGAGTGATCTGGGAATCTATGCATCTGCTGACATTTCTACTCAGGAGTTTCAGCCTCTATCAAGTGCTGATACTATTACTTACCCCACATGATTTGCTTAATAAATTTGTTATGCGCTTATGAAAATTTTAAAGTATACACATTTACAAAATTAATGTCTATATAAGGCATAGGTTACAGTTAAAATTATCAATGCAAATTGTAATCCATGTCTTAATTCTGCACAATCACTAAAACCCTAAACAATATATTCCTTCAAATATGGTTTGGCTATGTTCACAACCAAATCTCATCTTGAATTGTAGCTCTTATAATCCCCACGTGTCATGGCAGGAACTCAGTGAAAGGTAATTAAATTATGGGGGGTGGGTTGTTCTCGTCTTGTTTTCTTGATAGTGAATAAGTTTCCTGTGATCTGATGGTTTTATTAAGGTCTGTGCCCCCACACACATTCTCTTGCCTGCTGCCATGTAAGACATGCCTTTGTTCCTCATTTAACTCTGCCATGGTTGTGAGGCCTCCCCAGCCATGTGGAAGTCTGAGTCTATTAAACCTGTTTTCTTTATAAATTACCCAGTTTCAGATGTTTCTTTTTGTTCTCTTTTTTTTTTTTTTTTTTTCAAGACAGTGTCTTGTTCTGTTGCTCAGGTTGGAGTGCAGTGGCTCTTTCTCAGCTCACTACAACCTCCATCTCCTAGGATGGTATTTCTTCATAGCAGTATGAGAATGGACTAATGCACCTTCTCATATAGCAATGGCTTCCAAGCTATGTATTTTGGAGATCTAGTGTTTCATGGTGCCATTTTTGAGCCCAAGTCTGAAAGAATAGCATTATCTTTCATATTTGGCAGAATAAATTTGTCCAGCTACAAGCCTTATTTTATGTCAAAAGGATACAAGAATGGCATAGACAAAGGATACAGTTGAAAGTCTCACTATTCATCTTCTGTTTCTGGGTAAGAAGTTAAAGTGACATCTGTGGGCAGCAATGAAGCCATATCCTAGGCAGTCCAAATAAGACTTATTTGGATTTGATATCTTTCCCTTGCCACGAGGGTCTTACAATACCCAGGAACAATGTTTATTACCATGTAAGACCATAAATCAAGAACTAATGACTGAATTCTTATTGGCCCATATTTAAGCAGCTTCTTGTATGCTCTTGGGTCACAGGATCCAAGGATTTTCTAATTGTGTGTATTTACAGGTTCCGTGTATGTACATACGACCACTTATAACCAAGTACAATGTCCTAGAATCAGTCAGGATATCCTCTTTTATGAGTGTTTCCCTTTTGGCTTACATATCGTTTAAATGAAAAGGCCATGGTTAAAAATTGTTCAAAATTGTTTTTTACTTTATATTTTTTCAGTTTACAAATTCAGTAGCCTAACTGTAGTTATAAATATCTGTATATTATAAAAGACTAAATTGGCCTTTGGGTCTTCCCATCAGTCTTTCATTGTTTGCTAACACCTTGCAGGTTTATCTCATTTTTACGCTTGTCACTCAGTTGATTTACCAGTTAGAAGAACTTCAAGCTACTTAAATACTATGTTTATCAAGTATTTGGGATCTCAAGTGTCCTTCCATTGAATCATTTCCATAGAGCCTTACTTTGCTATACCTATCTCAAGTGGACAATAATACAGTAATCATTTCTAAATGATGAGCTAGTGAGTATATGATTCTTATAAAATAAAAGAACACTAATTCTTAAGGAGTGGTGGTGATGCTGAGCCACCACGTGAGGCTGCTTTTGAAGTCAGTAAGAAGGGAAGGGCAACATTTTTATCTTACGTAAAAACATGTCCCCAAAACAAATGTCTACCATTCCTAATAGTATACACATTTCTACTCCCAGCAATATTGTTTGAGCATGCCTGTGGCTTCATGTATTTGAAAACACAGCCTATCTCCACACTTAAGCTACATTTCTTCTTCCCTACAACCCCCCCCTTTTTTTTTTTTTTTTTTAAGACTGAGCCTCACTCTGTTATCCAGGCTGGAGTGCAGTGGCACAATTTTAGCTCACTGCAACCTCTTCCTCCTGGGTTCAAGCAATTCTCCTGCCTCAACCTCTGGAGCATGCCCGGCTAATTTTTGTATTTTAGTAGAGGCAGTGTTTGACCATGTTGGCCAGGCTGGTCTTGAACTCCTGACCTGGAGTGATCCACCCGCCTCGGCCTCCCCAAATGCCAGGATTACAGACATAAACCACTGCACCTGGCTGCATACAATTTTTGATTGACCTAAATTCTATTTTTCTTTTTTACAGCCAAAGTTCCTCTGAATGTCAATAGGATGATCATAAAAGAAACTGGGTTATTCTAGCCTATTACAGCCTATTAAAATACTACAAAAATGATCAGAATTTTTATTATTTAAGCTTCAAATGCTCAAATAACTATTACCAAAATGGCAAATTATGTACAAGAACAGTACTAAAAGAAAGAAAAAAGGTTGACACTAGTGACCGCATGCCAGCCAGAGATATGATCAGGTGCTGTCCGCAAGGAGTAGCAAATATAGTCAGTGATTTCTGAAGTGAAAAGAAAAGCTCTTGAGGTGAAGATTATTATGCACCGAAAATATCCCCTCTACAGAAGTTTATTTTCTTTCCCTCTAGGAAGACAGAAAGAATCACCTAAACAAGAAGGCCAGTGCCTGCAGACAGCAGGTTATTTATGAGTGCCAGTTATGGCCCCAGAGCAGTTAATTTGGATTCCCTCATGCAAAGATTAGAAAGTGAAGGAAGTATCTTTTATTTCAACTTTTTAAAAAAAGATCACAGCTGATCACAGCTTATACAGTTCCAAACACTTGCAGACTTAAACCTGGGCATTGCTTTGATGTTACTACAGAAAATTGATATTTTACATGTCATCTTATTAGACTGATGCTAATTAAATCTTGATGACAACATTTTATATCTTCCGATTTCCTATATTCTTCCTTTAGAAGAAAAAAAAAATCCCAGAACATCATAGATCAATTTATGCATCTCTATACTTACCCCAAGGAAAAAATGAATATTAAAAACTTCAGTATTTAAATGAATAAGCAAGATTCATGTTTAAATATAGCGTCTGTTGCTTGTTGGCAACTTAAAAACCTTACTAAGGGTGATATTGGGAGACTTAAAGAACCTTTCATTCAAACTCCTGGCTTTCATGATCATTAATAAGTGGAAAATAATATTTCAAAGAAAGTAAAAATATATAAAAAAGTATGAATTTTATGATTAAATTGATTTTTTTTTTTACCCACCTTTGTCCTTGAAAGTGTATCTGGGCCATTGTATGGTGATAATAATCAATACCCAGTTAGGCCTAAAACTGGTTAAAACATGCTTTTATGCTTTATTATGGAAAAAACAAAAAAAGGTTCAATTTTTCATATATGACCCTATGGCATTATACTTTATAAGAAAGATTCTTTCCCATTTTCAGCCTAAACAGCAATCTCTGCTTGCAGCTGTTCTATTTGAGTAACCTGATTAAAACTGAATGATAACTTTTTCCCAGTCTTTACTGTACTTAAGATTGCTACAATAAATGGCCACAATCTTTTTTCTCCAGATAGGATATTTTCCCTGAAGAGGCTCAACATCTTTTAACTCTTGGCTCTGAAGACATTATTTTTTTCAAGCTGTTATGAAGATTGTTTGATCAAAGCATCTTTTATAACCAATGCCTGTCATTAAAATTGCCAAATAGTGTATACCCATATCCTGAAAAGGGAAATTATTTCATTAATAGGATTGAGAGAAAAATACATGAATAAGTAGGACAATAGGATGAAAATTGTCCCAGAAATATTTTTAAAGATTTTCATTCTTGGATCTCCATTTAAGAGACAACGTACCTGGAAAAAATGTTCTCCCTGAATAATGTTGCTGAAGCCAAGGCATCCGTTTTATAAGGTAAAAAAAACTATATCCTTAACTGTGGGTGAAACAGAATGACAGTTTCTGAAATATGAGGACTACTAAAAGCAAAATTCACTTTTAAACACATATCTCAGAGTTGCAAAGGAACAATACATCAGCTAATTTACTAAAATATAATAATGTATTTTACGTGTTTCTGAGAGAAGATCATCTGCTTTTCCTTGAAAATGTTCACAAACAGAATTTCTTCCCATTCATAATGTAGTCCAATAATTTTTAATTTTGGTCTTTCAACCTAACATTTAGTCTTCTCAAATTCCAGAGTTTTTTCTTTAGACTACAAAGCAGCTTCACCTTTATTAATTTATTTTTCTAAATTTTCCCCATCAATAACAAACTTTGTCTTTTAATGACTGACACTAAACTTTCTAACACCTGTTTCCTGATTTCTTCTATTGTATCTCACTCATAATTAAGATGCTTGTATTAGGTCCTCAAGTCCTTTCAGCAAATTGTAAATAGTATTACAATAGAGTAATATGATCATGCAGGAAAAATGATAAGACTGTCCTGTAGAAAAGGGAGGTAAAGTAGTGGGGAGTACTGTATAAGGAAATATGTACTCTTCTCTAGATTTTTTGGAAGGTACTAACAAGATGCCTTGGTCTATGGGGTACAGATCCCAGAAGAGTGACTTGGCATAAGAACATGAAAGGTGAATAGAAATTAATTGAATCTTGGTTTGCCACATCTAAGTAATGTGACTTCTGGCCAAAGACAATGATTTTGAAGCTTATTTTCCTTATCTGTGAAATGGGGAAATTTTTCCTTCAAGCTAGTTGTAAGTAAGAAGGAGGAGTATTTTAATTTATTCTTTGCTATTGCATCCCAAGCACGATACTAGGCAATTTGTGTCTTAAAAAATTAATATGACAGTGCCCACCTGAGTTTTGGTAGCATATGTAAAAACCTTCACACTATGGCTGCTTGTAAAAGCTATTTAATCTATGTTAATGGCTTATCTCCTTCACTTCATAGTAAAATTGTAGAAAAATAGATCTCAGTGCTCAGGTATTCTGTCAATCTCCATGCTATATTTCCCATGAATTTTTAAATTATAAGTATATAATTATGATAATAAAACACTCATCTATTTTCATTACATTAACAATCAGATACATGATTTAACACTAATTTTAATATAAGAAATATAGAGACTAAATATAGAGACTTGAGTAATATAGAGACGACTAAATATAGAGACTAAATATAGAGACTTGAGGAATTTTATAATCAGAATACTTTCTAAAGGATACATGCTGTTCTTTATCAAGGTCAATTTACCAAATCCTGAAAAACTACAGTAAAATTTAACAAAAGGTTTAAAAGACCCTTCGAAATCATTGTTGAAAATATAACTTACATGCCTGTAATCCCAGCACTTTGGGAGGCTGAGGCGGGCAGATCACAAGGTTAGGAGTTCAAGACCAGCCTGACTAACATGGAGAAACCCCATCTCTGTTCCAAAAAAAAACAAAAGAAAATATAATTTACTCAATGTAAATTTGTGATTTTCATGATCACATGTACTTAGAAGAGTTTACCCTTTTATCTTGAGTGTCTAGCACATTGTCTAGAAAATTGTAGGTACTTAGTATATTTTTGTGAAATTAATATCTCCAAAGTTGAAATTAAAAATAGTAAAATAACACTGTATCCATAGGCAAAATATACTTTAGGTACATAATAAACAGGTGGGTGACATGTAAAATTATTTTTTGCTCAGTTCAAGAATTGTCTTTCATACATTAGGAGAAACCTTGGTTTTAAACAAAAGTGATTTTTAATTTTTTATAAAAACTCTACATATGACCCAAACTAATACAGGGCTAATAATAATCCTTAGTTTCTGCATTTTTAGCATTTTTTTCTTTCTTTTTAATGTTTGCAAGACAAAGTGAAGAATACCGAAAACACAGGGCTGTATTCTTGAACAGCCAGGAAACACTGTGAAACATACTGTGTGACAGAGAATATGTTTTGCAGCAAAACGTATCTAGCTGCAGTTACAAAATGATTGTTCCAAAGACTTCAATGCCTGTGTTCTTTCTGAAAACTGCTTTGCATTATCCAGAAGCTTGATAGTCTTAGGATTTCCTATTGCCCTTACTTTACCATATTTCACTATTTACCATAACTGTCAAGTTTAGATAATAAATCTGGAGCCTGAAAACTTCTCTGACAATTGCATTTAATAAGATAATGCCTTCATTAATTCAACAAATCCTTTTGTGGAGAAGTGTTGTGAGGCAAGCGCTGTGTTGTGCACTGGAATATAAGTAAAGAAATATAATGTCCAGTCTCAAGCAGCTCATGATCCAGTGGAGTAGAGTGGCAAGTACAAGCAACTAGAATTCAGTGTGATATTTGTTGTACATGTCATAGTGACTCTTCTGGGAAAGTAAAATCAAAGAGTCTGTTGAGTGGTGAAGAGCATATAAGAAGAAGGAATGTCTTATGTTAGCTCAGAAATGTGTGTACAGGTAAGCCAGGTAAATGGTAGTATAATATATGTAAGGAATAGGTGAGGGAGCTTAGTTTCTTCATGCACTTTGTAATTTCGATATGGCTAGAAACTAAGGGATAAATTAGGAATGATTAGAAATAATGCAGGAGACATAACAATGTCAAAATCAGGAAAGACTAGAGTGACCTGTTTTCTTAGTACAGTAGGGAACCGCGGCTAATTTTAAGCAGCAGGGAGATGTCTCAGTAGACCTGGATTTTAGTGCAATCCACCTGGGTGTTTGACAGGAAATGGATTAAAAGAGAGGAAGGCTAGAGTCATGGATAATACTTAGGAAGCTTTTGTAATAATCCTGGTGAAAAAATGATGGTGGCTTGAACCTTAAAAAAAAATCAAGAGGATTCAGCAGTTAATTGCCAGTGATAATGAATACTCAATCACTAGGCAAACCAAACAATGGTATACTTTTCTACCAGAGAAAGAAATAAAATAGTTTTTAATAAAATACGTATAGATGCCGTACCACTGGTGAGATAAAACTCAAAAATTATTTTTATTTCTCATAATCATCCTGCAAAGTTATTGTTAGCTCTAGCACTTAGAAAACAAAACAAAAACTGGGTCTCAATGACTAAGAAAACTGCCTAAAGTTACACAGCTTGTAAGTGGCACAGTTGCAACTCTAATCCAGGTATGTCTGATTCAAAAGTTCACACTTTCCCCTAAATCTTGTACCATCTCCTCATTCTTAATTTTACATTCAACAGTAAAATAATAATTGAAAATATTAGAGGTAGTTTTAACTGCTCCCAAATCTGTTCCATTCATAAATAATGGAATAATTATAATTATGCATTATATTTATTTTATATGTATTATAAAATAATAAATAAAACTGTTTCATTAGTAATGACCAGCTTAGTGATAAATTGATTAGTGGATAGATTAATTATGAATTCCTAGATTGAAAAATATTTTGAGTTTACCTGATTCATGTGTCTGCTGGTAAGGCACCTGCCAAGTATTGCCTTGACAACTTTTACTCAAAGTGTGCACCATGTAACACCAATATCCAAGTCATATGAGCTACTTTCCAAAGTGCAGATTTCTGAGTCCCATGTCACTCCTAGGATATCAGTCGTATCTTTGGAAATGGAAATGAAAATCTCAATTCTAATAAGGCTTCCAAATGATTTTTATGTTCAACAAATGTTGAGAAACTTCGTAATAGATCTAGAAGTATATGTGTAGCCAAGTTTATCTGTTTGTACAAAAGTAAGGCAATAAGCATAAAAATAATTTTACCATGACATTAAATAGTAAAATTATATAAACAACTTTAGAGTCACATATTACAAGTATGGAGGATTTTACTTTTCTGTTTAAATGAGTTGGTAGGAAAAATGTAAGGTACATTAAGATAAGTTAAATGATGGAATGAAAACTTTGAGGAGCGGAACATTTTCCCAAAGGTCTTCCAAAGTTACTTGTATTATTTTAAGAATGTGCACCTACCTTGAAAATCACTGAAAAACTATTTACTATGAAGCCTAGTAGTAATTTCACCTCTTCTTTCAGATAACATATTTCATTTATTTTCTGCTTTTTTCATTGAAAAACAATTATTCTGAAATTACTAAGAAATGCTGAGTTTGATAGTGCATGCATAAACATGGACTAATCGGGTTAAATATTACAAAAATAGAATATATAATAAAGGACAAATAGACATTGAGGAAATCCAAGAGTTAACATTTTACTAAACAATTTACTTCCAATTTCCCATGTATAGTTGTAACCATTATGATATATTTTTACTTAGTGTTTTAAAGTGTTGATATTTATATCAGATTTTTCAGGTTAGCTTTTAGGTTTACTTTTCTATATAAAATTATGTGAAGGAAAAATTAACCTATGGTAGAAGCGGTGCAGGGCTTTATGACCCTTTTAGTAGTATTTATGTTTGTCCTGCCCAATTCTTGCCTTGACTGAGCCCAAATGAAATAATTTATTGCAAATGGTAGGAGATCTATTTTAGTTTCTGTCTTTGATTGTTTTTATTGATAGTTTTCTTTAAGCTTTTTCGTGGAACCTACCTTCACAATTTCCTTCAAAGGTTAAGGAGTTTGCTAGATATTCCAGTAAAAGACTTTAAAAAGTATATAGAAAGAGTAGCATTTCCTACTCCTTTATATGTATGGCCACCCAACTGAAAATGAGAAGGGAGCAGAGTAGTAGAGAAAATAAACTCAGGATGTCAGAGCCTTGTGAAAGCTAAGGGTGTTTTGGAATGGTAAATATACATCATATATTATATGAAACGGGAACATTTGAATATATTTTTTTAAGGAAAGCTAGTTTGGAGGAATCTTGTGATTCATTTGAAGATGAGCCTTCCACCGAATACCTTGGAACTCTAAGGGCACTGCAGGTTTGCAGTCAGAGCTAGTATATCTTTAAGAATACATTTGACAGAAATTGCAGGAGGATGAGTTGAACACACAGAACTCTGTCAGTTATTTATTTCACATTTAGAAATCAACCTTCCAAGCAGACCAGCTTTTGAAAATATTTGTATCATAAATTATCTCAACTGTCCTATAGTTCCTTCTGATAGTGATGCTTTCCAAAGTCATTTGTTATTCAGAAAATTCACGGGTGCATTCTATTAGCAATAATTTATGTTTGCCAATGAAACCTGAAGGGAAAACTTGACACCTTGACATTTAATGCTGTGGTGAGGTGAAGTAAATTGGTGGTTTCATATTGCCTGTGTACTACAATAATTTATGCAGCTTTGGCACATATTGAACAATAACATTGAATCCATAAACAAAACTAAGAAACAATAGTTTGGAGGAACCCAGTCAATAACATGTATCTTACTGAGTTATTACCTTGCAACTAAAAATATAATATATTGCTAGATTTATTTCTATAGTTTCTTCCATACTCTGGAAAATCTGAGTTATTTCAGGGTGGATGTAAAAGAGCTGGCTTGACCATCTTCTTTTTTTTTTTTTTTTTTTTTTTTT